>NC_134489.1:106758665-106958084 GCF_040206685.1 Ascaphus truei
CGGCAAGCGGGGGAATTTTAAATTCCCCTAAGACCTGCGCTTCCGCAAGCGCGCGGAAGCGCAGGTGAGCCCCTACTAAAGCCGCTCTAATTGCGGCTGTAGGGGCTCAGTGCTGAGCGGGAGCGCGCGTCAGCACGCTTCCGCCAGCAAGCGGTTAACATGGCCGAGGCCTTAGAGGAGCTGAGAGAGACAAAGCAGCTCAAGAGAGGAGCTTACAGCAGCCAGAGAAGCTGGGGAATCTCTCTGAGAGGATAGGTGGAAAGCAGCTCTATTAGAGAAGGGACCTTCCTAAAGGAGTGCTACAAAGAGATGAGTGGCTGAGCTGTTAGCTGTGAGGGGCAGCTGGCCCACATCACCATGCCAATAAAGATGCCCTGTTCAAATATACCTCCACTGGGTGAGTGTGAAGTTACTCAGCAGTGGATGGCACCACCAAAGGGAGTTCCTCACCAGGACCATCTCCCTGCGGAAGCACAGATCCTGATGAGGTGGAGGCGCTGCACTGGATATAGGTAGGACTCGCACACACTACCTCAGCTGCCTGTCTGGATGACATCCCCTACTAACATCAAGCGGGAGACTCAGGAGCCCTGTTGCCTACAGGTGCACCACCAGACACGAACATGTAATGGGGACTGGTTAGACTACCCGGGCCAATGTGAGATTGGGGGGGGGGGGGGGGGGAAACCCGTTACACAAACATACAGCTTGCAGGTCATTGATTCTACAATATACTGTATGTGTAAGACAAATACACAATCCCCGCGCTCCTCCCAAATTGGCAGACCATTTATTAGACATTTCTACACTATGATTCCACGTCTAATAACAAAGATGATATTCGAGCTGCTAACCCCAACACGGTAAACCCTAAACATCGCCGCCGGTTCCTACACGGAGTGAGGGCCATTTCTTACTGTCCTATGCACCAAACTTGGTGAAATATGTGGCAGTGCCCTGAAAGGGTTAAATGAGCGCAGCTTAATGCTTTCTGTGATTTAGTGTAATTAAAAACTGGTACAATCCAGTAACACGGTTCTCTTATTATGGAGGAAGCCTGTGTGCGCACCAATTCCCTAGTAGCAAATAATGTATATGTGCCCCTTCTATTGCATACCTCTCAGCCAGACAAACGCACCGTCATTTCCGTGGCGAGTGACCCCGAAGAGTAATTGCACCTTTCTGGCTAATTGGAGAATTGGTAAGGAGCTCGGAACCCGAGAGGACGCGCCAGACACTCCCAAAGAACTGCTCAGTAAAACAGAACCAGGTGAGCCGACACCAACCCATATATGTGTAAGGACTGCCCAGCGCGGAATTGGCCATCTTTTACACGTCCGCTGCTCCATGCCACGCACTGCAGGCCGCTCTGGCAGTGGAGAGGTTAATGAACCCCACAAATATTTATCGGATTGTAGGTCCTAGTAGTAAAACAAAACAAAAAACCCTTCCCCTTTTTCCGACTTGTTGGTTATCTTTAATAGTTTTCTCCGCCTGTAGATTCTTCTTTCCCCAGTTATACACTTGCAGATATAAATATATCTGGAAATAGCTGAGCCGTGTATCCAGTCAGCACCAGCAAAGTTCCAACAGCTATTCGGATCTTCTGAACTTGGACCTTCTCTCTAGTGCTTGTGAATGAGACTGTGGGGCCTATTCTTGTAGCTCCGGAGGATGGGCGGATCGGGCGTGGGTTAATGCGGTGGGCCAAGGTTGTGGCTCCCCCGCAGTTGCGGCCAGTGCCTCGCCAACTCCCTGACCAGCCGCAGTAATCTCCCACCTCCTGTCGGTGCCGGGATCCAACTTCTGCATGACCGGAGGAGGAAGCTGCAGAGTCCCGGGACTGGTGCAGGACCGCTCCTCACCCCATGGTGTGTGTGTGTTGGAGTGAGTGAGAGGGGGGGGGGTTGTGTTACCTTCTCCGGAATGGACCTCCATCCTGAAGCCTCGTGCTGTCATGGCGATCCAACGTCAAATGACGCCGCTGCAGGAGGAGGGCCAGACTTCAAGGAATCGCCCGGGCCAGTAGGTATGTACAATCGGCAAAACAGAAAGTGAATCCCTGCGCTTCTCCCTTTGGGATAGCAATCAATGGAGAATACAGTATATATATATATAGATATATGGTGTAAATATCTATAAGATAAAAGGAGACTTTTGGTTTACTTCCTTTGAACAAATACCAGTTTTTAACTGCACTAGGTTATATAAGTATATGCTTTGATATTTTAACCCCTTCTGGGTTTATTTCACATAACATTAGTATGCATTTAGCGTAGGGACCTGCTATAGAGACTCACCTTGACGTGGTTAGCAGGCTTCGCATTATTTGATCAAAGGATGTAAACCAAAAGTCTCCTTTTATCTTATAGATATTTACACCATACATATATATATATATATATATATATATATATATATATATATATATATATATATATATATTCCCCATTGATTGCTATCCCAAAGGGAAAAGTGCAGGGATTCACTTTTTGATTTGCACATTTGTATGGCCAATTACTTCACCAGCTGCATGCTCCTTATATGGAGAAGCGCGGTGATGATATATTTGATGTACAATCAGCCCCTGCTCCGAAGTGTGACAAACCGCTTCTAAACCGCCCTTTCCGATCGGAATGCTTTGCTATTCTGTAAGCTCTTCTCGCATCTACAAACTGTGTGGAAAATAATTTTTTAGAAGCAGTTTCACTCTGGATCTGCTAATCCGATCGGTTTGCCAAAAAAGCCTCCAACTCGCAACTGTGCTGTAACCCCTCTAACATACCTCAGACTAACACTGAGGCGGGGGCCTGAGGTCTCCTCATACTAACACGTAATGCTGAGGCGGGGGCCTGAGGCCTCCTTATACTAACACGTAATGCTGAGGCGGGGGCCTGAGGCCTCCTCATACTAACACGTAATGCTGAGGCGGGGGCCTGAGGCCTCCTCATACTAACACGTAATGCTGAGGCGGGGGCCTGAGGCCTCCTCAGACTAACACGTAATGCTGAGGCGGGGGCCTGAGGCCTCCTCATACTAACACGTAATGCTGAGGCGGGGGCCTGAGGCCTCCTCATACTAACATGGGTAATGCTGAGGCGGGGGCCTGAGGTCTCCTCATACTAACATGTAATGCTGAGGCGGGGGCCTGAGGCCTCCTCAGACTAACACGTAATGCTGAAGCAGGGGCCTGAGGCCTCCACATACTAACATGTAATGCTGAGGCAGGAGCCTGAGGCCTCCTCAGACTAACATGTAATGCTGAGGCGGGGGCCTGAGGTCTCCTCATACTAACACAAAATGCTGAGGCGAGGGCCTGAGGCCTCCTCAGACTAACACATAATGCTCAGGCGGGGGCCTGAGGCCTCCTCAGACTAACATGTAATGCTGAGGCAGGGGCCTGAGGCCTCCTCATACTAACACGTAATGCTGAGGCGGGGGCCTGAGGCCTCCTCAGACTAACACGTAATGCTGAGGCGGGGGCCTGAGGTCGCCTTCTAGATACGTTACCCCACACGTGGCCAGAGGTCAGACAAAGGAAGGGAGACTGCAGTAATGTTTATAGCACAAAAGTATTCATATGGTAATTGTCTTCATATACCCAGGTAAACTATATGATCCTCAACTGGATTATCATTCAAGGCACAGATAATACATAAGAACATAAACAAGTGCAAGTGTGTCCCCGTCTCTCTCGCTCTCTCCTACCACCGACCCTCTGTATAAGGGCCTGTGTGAAAGTGCCGGGCACTGTGGAGCTCTTAATTAGGGTATTTACATTGCAGGCCTGTACTTCGCACATGCTTCAGTGTCCTTTACGTGGCTTCTGTTGAGGATCCCCTCTGACTGTTTGCATGTCTCCTGCGGATGTCCTGATGGACGCGCTGGTCTCCAACTCGTGGAGTTCACCTGCGCTCCGTTCTGTTAGCGTCCGCTGCGCTCGTGCGGACCGCTGCCTGGCTCTCAACCACCACTGGTCAGTCCTGAGAACCCTCAGGGTGTGGCAGCTCGGCCCCCGCCTGCTCCGCAGGGCCTCTCACCTTAGTCCCTCCTCTCTCAAGTCCATGTCTATTGGCTGATGTCCTGCCTATCATGCTGAGTGCATGTTGGGGAGGAGCCTGGCAGGGGGTAGTGCGTGAGACTGCTGCATGCATATTACAAAGGGTTACACTGCAAGTCCCGTAGGTCCGCTATGCATTTTTTCCATGCCACCTCCAGGGTGGCGAGATTAATATGTCAGGCTCTGGGTGGAGTTAGCAGCACCTCGGGTCATTCCGCTTCCAAAGCAAGTATAATCCGGGCGCCACGAGAATAGGCCCCTGCGTCTTTTATTCCGCACTTCTATGACCAGCTCAGCAACTCAACCCATGAGATCATGTCAGTGGAATATCCCAGGATTATTATTTGTGTGTTGATGCTTAGATGACTAATTAGAAAGAGATAATTATTTTGATGCGGTCAGTGGACTTCGCCAACTAGCAAAATGCTGACTCCAACCTCTCTGAGACGCGCTCTGCTTCGCGGCCACAGAACATTACAAGGAGAATGTGCACCTAAAGGCAAAACAAGGTGAAGGTACTGCACACCGAGAAGCCAAAGAATCGTTTCACAATACCATACTGCACAGAGGTTACCGGGAGATTAGAAGCCTGGGCACAGATCGGTATAACGCGGAACGGTCTCCAGGTTCTCAATCCAGAAAAATATTTATTTTACTTATAGTGAAACCAACACTTCGGCCATAGAGGCCTTCATCAGGAGACCCAGTGTTAAGTGAAACAGACACTCTATATCAGGGCTGGCCAACTGCAGTCCTCCAGAGCCACCAACTGGTCAGGTTTTAAGGATATCCCTGCTTCAGCACAGGTGGCTCAGTCAAGCCTGCACCAGCTGTGCTGCAGCAGAGATATCATGAAAACCTGACCTGTTGGTGGCCCTTGAGGACTGGAGTTTCCCGCCCTGCCCTATATACAGTATACCCTCCCTAAGATCGATCTCTTAGATTGGGTAAATCAGAAGGACACTTTCCTGGTTGTTAGATGCTGCATCCCGACTACCAAACCTGACGTAATGATGTCATACAAGCCACGCCCAGCGGAGGAATGACGTCACATTGGACACGCCGACGGTCGTTGCGATCTTTGAAACGCCGCACTCACTTTGGACTTTTAGGTGGGGTATATACAGAGGGTCTGTTTTGCTTAGCATCCTGATGAAGGCATCTATGGTCAAAATGTTACAACCTGGAGTATCTCTGGATCTTTACAACTATACCTTATTAAAGGCAGCCATCTTAAACGTGGCCCACAGGAAACACGCATTTTCTTTCTCTGAACTTTCTCAATATTCAGCACTTTTGCGTAAAAATGCATCAATTTAAGCTGCTGTGGGTCTATGTCATTGTGCTTTCACGTGACTTTTTCCCTTTATATGAGAGGAATACCCCTGTCGGGCGTTGCCACGTTAACCATGAACAAGTTGGTCCTGCTATAGAAATAGAAAGCACGAAGGGTGTAGTTGAAATGATTACACAGTGTTAAAAAGTCATTATCAATTTTCCAGAGGTGAAGTGACTGTTCTTGTTCGTAATCCAAAAAACAAACGAACGCAGCTTGTTTTCCACCCACCTGCCGGTCCTCGCGCCTCGGCTACGCAAGTATTAAGTAATGCAGCTGCCCTGAGGTCATTATTTCTGGGTAATTATAAATTAGCCCGGCCTGTTAGGATATCAACACATATTACACAGCGTACAAAAGAGAAAATCCTTGCTAATTAAAAAACACCCCCCCCCCTGCTAATAATCAAGGCTTTGGGTCGTGCTGATGTCACCGTGGAAACAAGCACATTTTTAGCATTTTTTTGTTATTTTTCTTTATTTGCCATTTGCTTTTTTTTTTTTCTCTCAAAGAAAAATCGGCGCTGTTTGTGCGAGAGGTGACGGATAAATCATAATCCCCCTGCGGCCCCCGTAACGTTAGCGGCTCTTCACAATGACTAGCGAAATATGTTATTATTCTGTGTTGTTATGCCAGGGCCTATTCTGCTTACATGGCAGCGTCATTATTCTGCTGTATTTTAAAACATAAAATCGGGGGTTTCCTCCGCATCTGGGCGCTGTTGCCTGTGATTCATAAACAAGTTAATTCTCTAAAATAATTAACGATGGTACATATCAGGAGTGTCCGACTCTAGTCCTCAAGGGCCACCAACAGGTCAGGTTTTCAGGACATCCCTGCTTCAGCACAGGTGGCTCAATCAAAGGCTCAGTCGAAGACTGAAGTGATTGAGCCACTTGAGCTGAAGCAGGGACTGATTGAAATTGCCTGTGCTGAAGCAGAGATATCCTGAAAACCTGACCTGCTGGTGGGGCCTTGAGAACTGGAGTTAACCACTCCTGGTGCATATGCGAAGAGTGGGCACTTGTGTACGAAGCGTGGCAAACGGCTTTTATTGGTGCAACAACACGGAAATCTCATTTTGAGCTGCGCCTGTGGGCCTCTGTGTACAGCACTAACCCGACATTTCTCCGTCCGTGCCATCAGCGGTAAAAAATAATTTTTCTTTCGTTGGTGTTGGCGCACAAAAAGGCCCGCGCTAGGCGTATACATGTAAATGGTAAGTACTGTACTAAAAAAAATGCATGAAAATCAAATCAAGTTGGCGTAACCCTATAAAGTTTATATTGTTAGCGCGGAATTCAGTTGATTTGTATCAACCAACATTTTTTTTCCAGTCCGCATGGATGTTACATTATATAGGTTAAGCAAATGTATTATTTTCACAGTATGGTTATTAGAAATAATATTACACTAATAATTTCTAGTTACTAACTCTAGTTAGAAATGTTAAAAATGCACATGTTAAATTGTATCAATCAGCTATTCAACATAAGACAATTCATTTCAAACTACGAATTATCTTCAAATGTTTATGCACAATAACAATTCCAATCGGATCTTGGTACATTACACGCCTTCCTTCGTGGTTTCGGTTTGCCGGATTTCCAAACAATTATGTAAAAAACAAAAAATAAGAAGCATATATATATTTTAGAAATTCTAACTTTTGTGCAAAAATTTGCAAGATTTCTGTTTGTGAATCCAAAATTTCACCCACTTTATATAAGAGCAAATGTTCTGAGTTTTTTTTTTTTTTACTGTTTTTGGCCCAGATTTCAAAGTTACAGAATTTGACGCAAAACGCCAAACACGCGAAGGTTTTTTGGGACGGCGAAGCCAAAGCAGTGACATTGTACAGTCATTTCAGGAATAAAACAACGTTCACAATATTGAGTTGAATTAATGTAGATGTTACAGGAATAATATGATGAATAAACATTGTTGCTAATGAACAAATCCAAGCATTTATCTGACTTTATTTACCCAAAAAAATCGTTTGTAAGGTACCACAAAGCAATGTCTTTACAGTTCTACAGCACCGAGCATCATGTGGCAGCAGGCAGCCATGTACAACAGCAAATAAATACGGCACATCATAGAACTGACCCAATCGGGCTTCCTTGATACATTTTTTAATATATATATATATATATATATATATATATATATATATATATATATATATATATATTATATATATATAATATATAATATATATAATTCTTCACTTGCTTTCAGTTACCCTTTGACACCTCTAGCCATAAAACACATCCACACCGGGGGAAGGACCAGCACAGATAACATTCCAAGAGACACTGTTTTCAAGTTATCCTTGCTTCATTCATTGTAACATCGCCGGAAGAAGAGATCAGTGTATCTCGAAAGCTCGCACAAATAAAAGCATTTCGTTAGCCACAGAACGGTATCATCTATTTATTTTTTGATTATTGAAGCTCGGCTAACACGGTACTGATACCTCTACATGTATATATATATATATATATATATATATATATATATATAAAATCAAAAATAAATAGATGATACCGTTCTGTGGCTAACTAAATGCTTTTATTTGTGCGAGCTGATACCTCTACATGTATGTATGTATGTATGTATGTATACATGTATATATATATATATATATATATATATATATATATATATATAATTGTCAAACCCAACAGTTTATTTTAACCACAAAAAAAAGTATGCATTGGCCGTGTGAGTGGAACAAGAGGGTTACAGGAGCACACAGAGCGAACAAGACATCTATTATTCTGCTTGCACCAATGCACTAACACAAGTTCCACTTCATAGGGTGCTTTCAATCCCTTCCCAACCACACATAAAGCCTGCGTGCTTGTCCCTGAATAGGTTCGAAATAAAACACTCGGCTGTCTCACAGTGGGTGCTCCTAATTAGATATAAATACATTTAACCCATCAAGCAAAGAAATGTGCTCCCGCTCATTCATCCCGGCAGTGTTCGGATTTAATGTATGGGAGAGCATGTCTCAGCCTGCTCAATGGGCAGGATCAATGCCGGCCCCACAAGGTATGTGAGAAGTCGCCCTTTCTTAGCACCTAACGAACGCCGAGCCTCCCAAACACAGACACGGGGCCCTGGCTGAGCACGGGCTGCAGGTCTGTGCGGAGGCGAATGTGCTGAGGAAGCCCTGAAATTAAGCGGGCTTTATGAACCAATCTATAGGCCGTGCTCTTTCAGTGGGATTAGGAGTCTAATAGCACTTTTTCCTTCTCTAACCCCAATGCTGTCCCCCCGCGGGGTTTTCTTCAATGATGTGATTGAAAACATCTTGCTGTGAAGCCCAGATTCAATTACATTCTTAGCTGGAAAGAAAGCAGGAATGTGTTTGCAAGATCACCATTTTTTCCTTATTCAATATCTATATATATATATAAAATACTATTTCTGTATATGCGCACACAGTGTAATAACTATACGTTTGTGCGGTGATGTATTTGTAGGGAGCTGGAATCCTAAGATAAGAAACTTTAAGATATATCTAATACAACAAGTGATTCAGCTTTAAGTAAAGTTGGGGTCCCAATAATGTCGTATTAATAATCCCTATTTGGAGTTTCTTGTTGTTCCCTGAGAAAGAAATGGATTTAGTTCGCACACAATGAGACTTGTGTTTGTGGGAAAGACAGGAAGATTTGTACGGGTGTGTCAGTCCATCTGCTCCAACTACCTGAAGATCCCACCTTTCAATCAACTGGACAATACCTTGGAAGGGTTAACTCTGACCAGCCAACCAGCCGAGGAAAACCACTCCAAGCGCAAGAAACTCATGTGCTAGCCGGAGAGAATTCCGACTGCCCAGGCTCTGCAGAGAAAGCTGCGTAATGCAGCAGGCATAAGCTTATAGGGGTCCATGTTTAAAGGAACAAGAAGCAAAAGGTGACACTGTGTGCTCATTTGCATGACATTACCCAGAATCCCCGGCTGCAATGGAAGCACTGTATCCTGAGAGATAATGGGGAAAGGCAAGGCTGCGGATGTGCTCACAACCTACCATCTCTAAATCATTTCCGATTACCTTCCATCAGTGGGACAAGCAAAGTGACTTTGTTTCAATGAGAGCCCGATATTGGATATTCCATTTGTACAATGAAGGATTTTTTTTAACGTTTTGTGTCGACGATTCACGTCAGGTTTTCCTGTTTTTCTCTGCTGGTCGTTAACGTAGACTGTCCAGTGACAATAGTTCCATAATCTTCCCTTCGTGTCTGCTGTTATTGGGTGAAAATCAAGACCCACAGCTGATAAAAGCACCAGTGGAACCGACCCACAGCTGATAAAAGCACCAGTGGAACCGATGTTATCCCGTATGTACAAATATCTAAATACATGGATTGACTGATGACTATTTAGCCTGAGTGATCTAAGTAATTCAAATTGGTTTGACCTTTCTGATTCCCACCCAGAGTGGGCGGAAATGTCAGAGGGTTATCAACAAGTCAAAAAATGTGGGGTGAGGCTGTTGTTTTTGGGTCAGAGGGTCATACGTTCCAAAGCATTTTAAAAGGAGCATTACAAAGATCGTCACTTTCTTCAGGTTTAGTGGGCTACAAAAATGGCCGACTGGCTGCATTGTAATGGTTCACTCCCACTTAGAAACACAAAGAAAGTTCTGACGGGTCCCTTTGTCATGTTACAGCTCCCTCCTCATTAGTAAAGTGTATTTGATTAATTTATGGTATGTGTTTAAAATGACATAACCACGAGCTGTTACCACATAATATACGAGTTTCTTGTTGCTTTAAGCTTTAGGGCGATTTCACCTAAGCAAACAGCTGGGAGGGGGCAGAAAACCTAAATATTAATACATAAGCACCTAAAGTTGGAGCAGATCTGATGTAAAGCACATTTCTGCTCTAAATCATGTCAACGGGTGTCAACAACTCTTGGCCTTTCCAAAAATAACTACATTAAATCAGCCCCCAGGGGCTGGAGAAAAAATCTAAAGCAGTTCCACCCTCCCAGCGCCAGGTAAGGTGAAATGATGCGTGTGCATGTGCGTGCGGAGGGGGGTTCTGCTCACTTATCCTGCGTGTTCACCTTACTCATGATTAAACCTCTCACTTCTTGCTGAAGTCATTGCCCTCCAGGGGACGATTTTCATGACTCTTTTTGGTGTCAAAAGTGCAATTTATGTAAGTCTTTTCAAAAGTCATGTTAATAAACACATTTCAGTTCATGTCATGCTTTAACCAGCCATTCATTCCGCAGTGATCCCTGCCTTTCTTGTTAACGTAATGCACACAGACGCCCCACGGGTGGGAAGGGTCATCGTGTTTAGCACATGGCCCAGCAGGTTAGATGCAGGCGCTCTGCACGGCCAAGCAAGCAACCGTATTATGAAGTGTCCCTTACACCAGGGGGGCACAGCCCTAATCATCAAGACCCCCCAAAACAGGTCAGGTTTTCAGGATATCTCAGCTTCGGCACAGGCGGCTCCGTCGAAGTTGTGCCACTGCTCTTTACCTTTATTTAGCAAGCGACTCCAGTCTGCCTCTACGCTCTCCTGCACCCATGCCCTGTCTCCCACTATGTCCCCTGCTCCCCCTCTCTCCCACTAATGCCCCCTGCTCCCCCTCTCGCCCTGTGATCTCTGCCTCTGCGCTTTACTGTTGCTCCGAGACATCTTTCCTACCCCTCTTTACCGCACATTGTTACAAGAGATCACCCCCTTGTCCTGATCCTCACTTTTGGGGCCAGCACTCAGGGGGGCAGTGTCTGCCCTCCCGGGGACCCCCCGACCTTTCTGCTGCCATTCCTGGGTGTGCGCGCGCAGTACCTGCCGTTGGTGGCGTTTCTCAGGAAGTAATGATCTCGCTGCCTGTTTGTCACTGGCACATTCTGCGCTGCTCAGAGCGTTCTGCCGATGTCACCGGTATATACCACATTCTCCGCATTTCTTCCCGTGATTAGACGGTGACACGCAGTTACTGTATCTACTGGTTTTTTATTTTTAAGCTTTTCATAAGTACAGCCATCATTATTTCTGTTTATCTTTTAGGGTATTATAGTTTGGCTTTTAAATAAAGCCCGTATTCAAGATCAACTTCAGTCCTCAACAGCCAGCAACAGGACAGGTTTTAAGGATATCCCTGCTTCAGTACAGGTGGTGCAATCAGTGGCTCCTTCGACTAGCTGGCCCACTCATTTTGCAGCTAGGCTGCGGGACTAGTACACGCGCGCCTGTCGCCTGAACGTTTTGTGGACTCGCTTGTGCGAGTGACGGGGAGGCGTGGCCGTGATGTCATCCGGCTTGGTTCGCCCTGATTGGCTCAAATACGGCCATGACGTGGCAGTGACGCGCGAGAAATCAACATTTTGTGTCGGCTTCAAATCTTGCCGCGCCGCAGAGTGAGCAGCATGGCCGGACTGATGCGCGTACATGCATTTGATTCATGCCACGCACGCTGCAGCCTGAACTATGTCCAATGCCTTATTCTACTTAAGCAAGAAACCTCAGACGGTGTCATAATTATGTCCAATATAAACTGAGGGCCATATTTACTAAACATTGCCAAGGCTTAAGGCACCTCACACCTGAAAATGGGCTATGAAGCACTGTTTAGTAACTCTGCCCTTAAATCCCTTACTATAGTGCTGTGGGTGTTAGAAATAATCTGAAATATGTGACAATTATACCTGAGAATATTTTCAGGAAACCAACAATGGCACGGAACACTGGCACGGAACACTGGCACGGAACACTGTCACGGAATACTCACGCGGAACACTGTCACGGAACACTGGCACGGACCACTGGCAAGGAATACTCACGCGGAACACTGTCACGGAACACTGTCACGGAACACTCGCATGGAATACTCGCGCTGAATACTCGCGCTGAATACTCGAGCGCAATCGAACATCTGGTGGCGTCTCACTACGGCCAAGTCTCCGCCAGGGGTTCACCCGTAGAGGGACCCTCCGTCGCTGGACACTCCGCCACCGGCCGCTTCACCAAGGTAAATGAATTTAAGGGTTAATTTAGCGGTTAGAATAGTGGGTTAAGGATAGTGGTTTTAGGATAAGGGGTTTTACGGTAACGGGTTAAGCTTTTTAAAGTAGGGGATTAGGGTAAGGGCTTTTAGGGTAAGGGGTTAGGGTAACATGGTTATAAGGGTTAAGTTTTTTAGGGTAGGTATAGGGTAGGAGTTAGGTTTTTAGGGTAAGGGCTTGTAGGGGATTAGGATAAGGGGTTTTAAATTAAGGGGTTAAGTTTTTTAGGGTGAGAGCTTTTAGGGTAAGGCTAAGGCCATACAGCCTTTGCCCGTGCAGAGGCTGTGACGTCACCCGCGTGAAGTGGGTGCGTTTAGTGTCCATGTTGGACGCGCCGTGGGGGCGTCACGGAGCTGGTTCGCCCTCATTGGGCGAGACGCTCGCGTTACCCGCCTGTCACCCCAAAAAAGCAGTTTCATCTGATTTCTTGCGCAACACGCGCCCCTCCTGCCTGCGTCCACGCGTTCTATGAGCGCTATCAATGCCTTTAGGCAATGTGATCGTGCCCGTGCGGTATGCGGCTGTATGGTCCTGCCCTAAAGTGTTAAGCTTTTAATGTAGGAGATAAGGGGTTTATGGGTAAGGAGTTAAGATTTTAGGGTAGGGGATTAGGGAAGAGGTTACGATTTTAGGGTAGGGGATTAGGGTAAAAGGTTAAGATTTTAGGGTAGGGGTTTATGGGTAAGGAGTTAAGATTTTAGGGTAGGGGATTAGGGTAAGGGGTTAAGATTTTAGGGTAGGGGTTTATGGGTAAGGAGTTAAGATTTTAGGGTAGGGGATTAGGGTAAGGGGTTAAGATTTTAGGGTAGGGGATTAGGGTAAGGGGTTAAGATTTTAGGGTAGGGGATTAGGGTAAAGGGTTAAGATTTTAGAGTAGGGGATTAGGGTAAAGGGTTAAGATTTTAGGGTAAGGGGTTAAGATTTTAGGGTAGGGGATTAGGGTAAGGGGTTACGATTTTAGGGTAGGGGATTAGGGTAAAGGGTTAAGATTTTAGGGTAGGGGATTAGGGAAGAGGTTACGATTTTAGGGTAGGGGATTAGGGTAAGGGGTTACGATTTTAGGGTAGGGGATTAGGGTAAGGGGTTACGATTTTAGGGTCGGGGGCAGTATTAGTGATTTTTAGGCAAAGGAGTAAGGTTAGGGACTTATCTTGGTAGTATAGCGGCCGGCGGAGAGACGTCCCAGCGGCGGGGCGAGTAGTGGCTAAGCGCCTGCGGAGGTTTGGTAGCGGAAAAACAGCCGCAACCAAATGTCATAGACGAGCTCAAGCACAGGTCACTGGGATGAGAGCTACTTGGCTGATATCAACAAGTGGAAATGAACAAGTAGCATGACTGGGGTATTACTTCCCCCCCCCCCAAAAAAATTGGGGCTGATGATAAGAGACTCCCTAAATATATTATATAGTGGTGGCTGGTCCAGCTATCTCTCTACCTTCCCTGTCATGTAAGTTTTAGTAAGACACAGACAGTGACAGGCTATCCTATGGGGGTTTTCCCCCTCCTCATGCTGCCTTCCTGAGTGACGGGAGTGGGCATGACACAGGGATCTGGGATAGCCAATGGTGGTACAGATACTGGGCCCTCCCTCTTTGAGCTACAGGAAGGAAGTGTCTAAATTATAGAATGAAGTTCAGCACCTTGGGGGGTGGGTCCTTCAGTTAGTGATTGGGGTTCGAGACTCCCGGCCGGGAGAGAGACGTGCTCAGTCCCTCATGGGCTGAGGCACTAATCTACCTCAGGCTTCACCATTACCCGCAGGCCAGTACCATCCAGAAGCCAGGGATTACCTTATCAACTGGAGCATACGCTGCAACGACCCCAGCTGTGGCGGCTGTAATAAAGATCATCATTTATACGTCTGGCTCCTTGGCAGTGTGTGTGGAGAGAGGTATTAAAAGGACTGTCATAGCGGGGACCCCCTTCAGCCTTGCAGAAGCCCCCTATGTCTGGAAGTGCTGGCCCCAAGAAGGAAAGAACCAGGAGGATCCCTAAAAGTCTGCATTGTACCCCCACACCGTCACGGGAAACTCATCTCTCCTGCACCTCGCAGAACCACACCGAGCAGTCGCATAACCATAATCTCCCAGGGGGGGACGGGGGACATATGCGCTACAATTATGTGATTTATTCTGCGCCTCTCGCAGTTGACTGATTTGAACGAATGCTGCGAGATGATCCCATATTAGAGCAGGGTGATACGCTGGTAAAAGTCTCGGCGCTTTTCATTCCCAAAATGTGCACGGCCATTAAATTGTAGCAGCACGGAGATTCATTCTGTGTGGGCAAAGCTCTTTAGTCTAGAAAAGGATATATGCACTCGGGGAAGTGGAAAAGGGGCCTTGTAGACCATTTATTGAATATACAAAAGATCTACAGAGAGCAACGTTTAGGGGGAATGCAATCTGTAATCTGAGATTACACCCAAGAAAGGAATAACACCCCGAAATGTTGCAATTTTTGTATATTCAATACATTTTCCAAACCAGGGGGCTCAACTCCAGTCCTCAAGACCCCCAAACAGGTCAGGTTTTAAGGATGTCTCTGCTTCAGCACCGGTGGCTCAATGAGAGGCTCAGTCTTCCCCTGTTAAGGGTCTTCAGCGCTGGTGTTGAGCACCCCTGTTCTAAAGGACCTCTTTTTCACTTAACCAAGTGCATATATCTATATCTGGATGGGAAACTTGATGCAGCAACGGTTCGTGGGAGATCCCGCCAGACAGATTCTCGGCACCGTGAGAAATGAAAATCGTTCTACTTCAAATTCAAATCAGAACGGGAAGTGCCGGACAAGTATATAATTTTCTGGACTTCGAATCTCTTTAGACCCAACTGTAAAAGGCTTATACTCTATTTTATAAGAGCACTTTCAAATCTAAGGCTCTCTCACATTTTAACCTGGTCTGTAACTGTTTCATACGCTCATAATATATATTTTCTTTAACTGTGCACGCAATGTCTTGTATATAATGTATACCTTGTTCATTTATGTAACTGTACTTGTAACCATGTATTATTTGTTTTACTCTGTGCCCAGGACATACTTGAAAACGAGACGTAACTCTTACTGTATTACTTCCTGGTAAAATATTTTTTAAATAAATAAAAAATAAATAAATACAATGGTCTTTAAAAAGCAGTACCAGTACCTGTGATATTGAAGGGCGAGGGGTTTGCAGAATTGATGTTGCATACAAAGATGAAGAGACAGTCACCTTTGGCTGTAGATTATGGAGTTGCAGAAACATAAACTGCAGAGCACTCACCCACATAATCTTTTCTCTGACATGTCAGGCTGTGCGACATACAGATACAGATGTTAATACAAAAGTTAGTGGGTTCAACTCATTAGTTTGATGCCCATGTGGTGTCTTGCATTCAAATACTTCCTGTGCAAGCTACCCGCCTACCTGAACAAGCTCCTCACCCCTACCACATGCAGCACCTATCATCTGAGATCTGACTCCAAAAGACTGTTCATGGTCCCAAGGTTCAGCAAAGTATCCGGCTGCTTCTCCTTCTCTTAGGCCTCGTTCAGGGTGTCAGAGACAGGAGGTGGAGGGTGCGCGTCCACGTGTGCGCGCGTCAGTCTGCTGGGCGATGTGTGCACATCATCCCCAGCAGACCTTTGCTTGCGTTGAGGAGGCGGGGCTACAGACCTGAGGTTAGGGATGGGTGTTGCTCTTCTCACTACACTTTCCCGAATGATTTCATTGGCTGCCGAAGTACCAGCGACGCTGCTGCTGCAGCTTGAAAAAACAACTTGAGTTGTTTATGGAAACGGTCGCAGCGTCAACTCCGTACTTCGGAGAAAATGAAAGCTGGTACCCTGACAACCGCTATTCAGTTGAAACACTTTGTTTCGGACGTGTGCGCGCACGTAAGCGCAGTGTTACACATTGCACAGAACGCAAAGCTATTATTGCCAAGCAGTGCAGGAACCCCGTGCGAGAGCATATACTGAAGTGCATGATCTGAAGAGCTTGCAATCAATAGACGGACGGGTATGAAAATCTAGTAATGGAATTCAAAGATACAGTACTCGCCTAAAAGAGGTTTAGGGGTCACAGCAGGATAATGGGCAGACTGGGTAAGCCAACTAGTTATTATCATAGTTACATAGTAGTTATTATCTGTCAACATCTATGTTTTAATTCCTAGAAATGATACTGGTAATGTACAAAGTGTTCATATTCCGCAAACTCAGGCACCCAAGAGGTAGGTCTACCAGACAGCCGCCTGAAGCCCCACAACTTAAGACCCCCAGCAGAGGCTCCCATGTGGCTAGCAGGAGACAGGGGACACGGGGATAAGAAGTGACAAGAAATAAATACCAGGGGCGAAGGGGAGTGACTTTTATGTGCTCTCTGTCAGCCAGCACAGCAGGAGTTAAACATAAAACGCCTAAGGTGCGATCAAATGTAAAACGGAAAATGCAAGAAGTGTGACAAATAAACATAAAAAAATGAATTTGTATCAAGTTTTCTTATTTCTAACTGCAAAACAGAGGTCCCTTTCCTCAGGGGTGCAGCAGGAGCCTGGCGGCATGCATCTCTGGGCGAGGAGGAGGAGCCTGGCGGCATGCATCTCTGGGCGAGGAGGAGGAGCCTGGCGGCATGCATCTCTGGGCGAGGAGGAGGAGCCTGGCGGCATGCATCTCTGGGCGAGGAGGAGGAGCCTGGCGGCATGCATCTCTGGGCGAGGAGGAGGAGCCTGGCGGCATGCATCTCTGGGCGAGGAGGAGGAGCCTGGCGGCATGCATCTCTGGGCGAGGAGGAGCCTGGCGGCATGCATCTCTGGGCGAGGAGGAGGAGCCTGGCGGCATGCATCTCTGGGCGAGGAGGAGCCTGGCGGCATGCATCTCTGGGCGAGGAGGAGGAGCCTGGCAGCATGCATCTCTGGGCGAGGAGGAGCCTGGCGGCATGCATCTCTGGGCGAGGAGGAGGAGCCTGGCGGCATGCATCTCTGGGCGAGGAGGAGGAGCCTGGCGGCATGCATCTCTGGGCGAGGAGGAGGAGCCTGGCGGCATGCATCTCTGGGCGAGGAGGAGGAGCCTGGCGGCATGCATCTCTGGGCGAGGAGGAGGAGCCTGGCGGCATGCATCTCTGGGCGAGGAGGAGGAGCCTGGCGGCATGCATCTCTGGGCGAGGAGGAGGAGCCTGGCGGCATGCATCTCTGGGCGAGGAGGAGCCTGGCGGCATGCATCTCTGGGCGAGGAGGAGGAGCCTGGCGGCATGCATCTCTGGGCGAGGAGGAGCCTGGCGGCATGCATCTCTGGGCGAGGAGGAGGAGCCTGGCAGCATGCATCTCTGGGCGAGGAGCCTGGCGGCATGCATCTCTGGGCGAGGAGGAGGAGCCTGGCGGCATGCATCTCTGGGCGAGGAGGAGGAGCCTGGCGGCATGCATCTCTGGGCGAGGAGGAGGAGCCTGGCAGCATGCATCTCTGGGCGAGGAGGAGCCTGGCGGCATGCATCTCTGGGCGAGGAGGAGGAGCCTGGCGGCATGCATCTCTGGGCGAGGAGGAGGAGCCTGGCGGCATGTATTTCTGGGCGAGGAGGAGGAGCCTTGCGGCATGCATCTCTGGGCGAGGAGGAGCCTGGCGGCATGCATCTCTGGGCGAGGAGGAGGAGCCTGGCGGCATGCATCTCTGGGCGAGGAGGAGCCTGGCGGCATGCATCTCTGGGCGAGGAGGAGGAGCCTGGCGGCATGCATCTCTGGGCGAGGAGCAGGAACCTGGCGGCATGCATCTCTGGGAGAGGAGGAGCCTGGCGGCATGCATCTCTGGGCGAGGAGGAGCCTGGCGGCATGCATCTCTGGGTGAGGAGGAGGAGCCTGGCGGCATGCATCTCTGGGCGAGGAGGAGGAGCCTGGCGGCATGCATCTCTGGGCGAGGAGGAGGAACTTGGCAGCATGCATCTCTGGGCGAGGAGGAGCCTGGCGGCATGCATCTCTGGGCGAGGAGGAGGAGCCTGGCGGCATGCATCTCTGGGCGAGGAGGAGGAGCCTGGTGGCATGCATCTCTGGGCGAGGAGGAGCCTGGCTGCATGCATCTCTGGGCGAGGAGGAGGAGCCTGGCGGCATGCATCTCTGGGCGAGGAGGAGCCTGGCGGCATGCATCTCTGGGCGAGGAGGAGGAGCCTGGCGGCATGCATCTCTGGGCGAGGAGGAGGAGCCTGGCGGCATGCATCTCTGGGCGAGGAGGTGCCTGGCGGCATGCATCTCTGGGCGAGGAGGAGCCTGGCGGCATGCATCTCTGGGCGAGGAGGAGCAGGAACCTGGTGGCATGCATCTCTGGGCGAGGAGGAGGAGCCTGGCGGCATGCATCTCTGGGCGAGGAGGAGCAGGAGCCTGGCGGCATGCATCTCTGGGCGAGGAGGAGCCTGGCGGCATGCATCTCTGGGCGAGGAGGAGCCTGGCGGCATGCATCTCTGGGCGAGGAGGAGGAGCCTGGCGGCATGCATCTCTGGGCGAGGAGGAGGAGCCTGGCGGCATGCATCTCTGGGCGAGGAGGAGACTGGCGGCATGCATCTCTGGGCGAGGAGGAGGAGCCTTGCGGCATGCATCTCTGGGCGAGGAGGAGGAGCCTGGCGGCATGCATCTCTGGGCGAGAATGAGGAGCCTGGAGGCATGCATCTCTGGGCGAGGAGGAGCCTGGCGGCATGCATCTCTGGGCGAGGAGGAGCAGGAACCTGACGGCATGCATCTCTGGGCGAGGAGGAGGAGCCTGGCGGCATGCATCGCTGGGCAAGGAGGAGCCTGGCGGCATGCATCTCTGGGCGAGGAGGAGGAGCCTGGCGGCATGCATCTCTGGGCGAGGAGGAGCCTGGCGGCATGCATCTCTGGGCGAGGAGGAGGAGCCTGGCGGCATGCATCTCTGGGCGAGGAGGAGCCTGGCGGCATGCATCTCTGGGCGAGGAGGAGCCTGGCGGCATGCATCTCTGGGCGAGGAGGAGGAGCCTGGCGGCATGCATCTCTGGGCGAGGAGGAGGAGCCTGGCGGCATGCATCTCTACGCGAGGAGGAGCCTGGCGGCATGCATCCCTGGGCGAGGAGAAGGAGCCTGGCGGCATGCATCTCTGGGCGAGGAGGAGCCTGGCGGCATGCATCCCTGGGCGAGGAGGAGCCTGGCGGCATGCATCCCTGGGCGAGGAGGAGCCTGGCGGCATGCATCCCTGGGCGAGGAGAAGGAGCCTGGCGGCATGCATCTCTGGGTGAGGAGGAGCCTGGCGGCATGCATCCCTGGGTGAGGAGGAGCCTGGCGGCATGCATCTCTGGGCGAGGAGGAGGAGCCTGGCCGCATGCATCCCTGGGCGAGGAGAAGGAGCCTGGCGGCATGCATCCCTGGGCGAGGAGCAGGAACCTGGCGGCATGCATCTCTGGGAGAGGAGGAGCCTGGCGGCATGCATCTCTGGGTGAGGAGGAGGAGCCTGGCGGCATGCATCTCTGGGCGAGGAGGAGGAGCCTGGCGGCATGCATCTCTGGGTGAGGAGGAGGAACTTGGCAGCATGCATCTCTGGGCGAGGAGGAGCCTGGCGGCATGCATCTCTGGGCGAGGAGGAGCCTGGCGGCATGCATCTCTGGGCGAGGAGGAGGAGCCTGGCGGCATGCATCTCTGGGCGAGGAGGAGGAGCCTGGCGGCATGCATCTCTGGGCGAGGAGGAGGAGCCTGGCGGCATGCATCTCTGGGTGAGGAGGAGCCTGGCGGCATGCATCTCTGGGCGAGGAGGAGGAGCCTGGCGGCATGCATCTCTGGGCGAGGAGGAGGAGCCTGGCGGCATGCATCTCTGGGCGAGGAGGAGGAGCCTGGCGGCATGCATCTCTGGGCGAGGAGGAGGAGCCTGGCGGCATGCATCTCTGGGCGAGGAGGAGCCTGGCGGCATGCATCTCTGGGCGAGGAGGAGGAGCCTGGCGGCATGCATCTCTGGGCGAGGAGGAGGAGCCTGGCGGCATGCATCTCTGGGCGAGGAGGAGCCTGGCTGCATGCATCTCTGGGCGAGGAGGAGGAGCCTGGCTGCATGCATCTCTGGGCGAGGAGGAGGAGCCTGGCGGCATGCATCTCTGGGCGAGGAGGAGGAGCCTGGCGGCATGCATCTCTGGGCGAGGAGGAGGAGCCTGGCGGCATGCATCTCTGAGCGAGGAGGAGGAGCCTGGCTGCATGCATCTCTGGGCGAGGAGGAGGAGCCTGGCGGCATGCAACTCTGGGCGAGGAGGAGGAGCCTGGCGGCATGCATCTCTGGGCGAGGAGGAGGAGCCTGGCGGCATGCATCTTTGGGCGAGGAGGAGCCTGGCGGCATGCATCTCTGGGCGAGGAGGAGCAGGAACCTGGCGGCATGCATCTCTGGGCGAGGAGGAGGAGCCTGGCGGCATGCATCTCTGGGCGAGGAGGAGGAGCCTGGCGGCATGCATCTCTGGGCGAGGAGGAGGAGCCTGGCGGCATGCATCTCTGGGCGAGGAGGAGGAGCCTGGCGGCATGCATCTCTGGGCGAGGAGGAGCCTGGCGGCATGCATCTCTGGGCGAGGAGGAGCAGGAAACTGGCGGCATGCATCTCTGGGCGAGGAGGAGGAGCCTGGCGGCATGCATCTCTGGGCGAGGAGGAGCCTGGTGGCATGCATCTCTGGGCGAGGAGGAGCCTGGCGGCATGCATCTCTGGGCGAGGAGGAGGAGCCTGGCGGCATGCATCTCTGGGAGAGGAGAAGGAGCCTGGCGGCATGCATCCCTGGGCGAGGAGGAGGAGCCTGGCCGCATGCATCCCTGGGCGAGGAGAAGGAGCCTGGCGGCATGCATCTCTGGGCGAGAAGCCTGGCGGCATGCATCTCTGGGCGAGGAGGAGCCTGGCGGCATGCATCTCTGGGCGAGGAGGAGCCTGGCGGCATGCATCCCTGGGCGAGGAGGAGCCTGGCGGCATGCATCCCTGGGCGAGAAGGAGCCTGGCGGCATGCATCCCTGGGCGAGGAGGAGGAGCGTGGCGGCATGCATCTCTGGGTGAGGAGGAGCCTGGCGGCATGCATCTCTGGGCGAGGAGGAGCCTGGCAGCATGCATCTCTGGGCGAGGAGGAGGAGCCTGGCGGCATGCATCTCTGGGCGAGGAGGAGGAGCCTGGCGGCATGCATCTCTGGGCGAGGAGGAGCCTGGCGGCATGCATCTCTGGGCGAGGAGGAGCCTGGCGGCATGCATCTCTGGGCGAGGAGGAGGAGCCTGGCGGCATGCATCTCTGGGCGAGGAGGAGGAGCCTGGCGGCATGCATCTCTGGGCGAGGAGGAGCCTGGCGGCATGCATCTCTGGGCGAGGAGGAGCAGGAAACTGGCGGCATGCATCTCTGGGCGAGGAGGAGGAGCCTGGCGGCATGCATCTCTGGGCGAGGAGGAGCCTGGTGGCATGCATCTCTGGGCGAGGAGGAGCCTGGCGGCATGCATCTCTGGGCGAGGAGGAGGAGCCTGGCGGCATGCATCTCTGGGAGAGGAGAAGGAGCCTGGCGGCATGCATCCCTGGGCGAGGAGGAGGAGCGTGGCGGCATGCATCTCTGGGTGAGGAGGAGCCTGGCGGCATGCATCTCTGGGCGAGGAGGAGCCTGGCAGCATGCATCTCTGGGCGAGGAGGAGGAGCCTGGCGGCATGCATCTCTGGGCGAGGAGGAGGAGCCTGGCGGCATGCATCTCTGGGCGAGGAGGAGCCTGGCGGCATGCATCTCTGGGCGAGGAGGAGCCTGGCGGCATGCATCTCTGGGCGAGGAGGAGGAGGAGCCTGGCGGCATGCATCTCTGGGCGAGGAGGAGGAGCCTGGCGGCATGCATCTCTGGGCGAGGAGGAGCCTGGCGGCATGCATCTCTGGGCGAGGAGGAGCAGGAAACTGGCGGCATGCATCTCTGGGCGAGGAGGAGGAGCCTGGCGGCATGCATCTCTGGGCGAGGAGGAGCCTGGTGGCATGCATCTCTGGGCGAGGAGGAGCCTGGCGGCATGCATCTCTGGGCGAGGAGGAGGAGCCTGGCGGCATGCATCTCTGGGAGAGGAGAAGGAGCCTGGCGGCATGCATCCCTGGGCGAGGAGGAGGAGCCTGGCCGCATGCATCCCTGGGCGAGGAGAAGGAGCCTGGCGGCATGCATCTCTGGGCGAGAAGCCTGGCGGCATGCATCTCTGGGCGAGGAGGAGCCTGGCGGCATGCATCTCTGGGCGAGGAGGTGCCTGGCGGCATGCATCTCTGGGCGAGGAGGAGCCTGGCGGCATGCATCTCTGGGCGAGGAGGAGCAGGAACCTGGTGGCATGCATCTCTGGGCGAGGAGGAGGAGCCTGGCGGCATGCATCGCTGGGCAAGGAGGAGCCTGGCGGCATGCATCTCTGGGCGAGGAGGAGGAGCCTGGCGGCATGCATCTCTGGGAGAGGAGAAGGAGCCTGGCGGCATGCATCCCTGGGCGAGGAGGAGGAGCCTGGCCGCATGCATCCCTGGGCGAGGAGAAGGAGCCTGGCGGCATGCATCTCTGGGCGAGAAGCCTGGCGGCATGCATCTCTGGGCGAGGAGGAGCCTGGCGGCATGCATCTCTGGGCGAGGAGGAGCCTGGCGGCATGCATCCCTGGGCGAGGAGGAGCCTGGCGGCATGCATCCCTGGGCGAGAAGGAGCCTGGCCGCATGCATCCCTGGGCGAGGAGGAGGAGCGTGGCGGCATGCATCTCTGGGTGAGGAGGAGCCTGGCGGCATGCATCTCTGGGCGTGGAGGAGCCTGGCAGCATGCATCTCTGGGCGAGGAGGAGGAGCCTGGCGGCATGCATCTCTGGGCGAGGAGGAGCCTGGCGGCATGCATCTCTGGGCGAGGAGGAGCCTGGCGGCATGCATCTCTGGGCGAGGAGGAGGAGCCTGGCGGCATGCATCTCTGGGCGAGGAGGAGGAGCCTGGCGGCATGCATCTCTGGGCGAGGAGGAGGAGCCTGGCGGCATGCATCTCTGGGCGAGGAGGAGGAGCCTGGCGGCATGCATCTCTGGGCGAGGAGGAGGAGCCTGGCGGCATGCATATCTAGGCGAGGAGGAGGAGCCTGGCGGCATGCATCTCTGGGCGAGGAGGAGGAGCCTGGCGGCATGCATCTCTGGGCGAGGAGGAGGAGCCTGGCGGCATGCATCTCTGGGCGAGGAGGAGGAGCCTGGCGGCATGCATCTCTGGGCGAGGAGGAGCCTGGCGGCATGCATCTCTTGGCGAGGAGGAGGAGCCTGCCGGCATGCATCTCTGGGCGAGGAGGAGGAGCCTGGCGGCATGCATCTCTGGGCGAGGAGGAGGAGCCTGGCGGCATGCATCTCTGAGCGAGGAGGAGCCTGGCGGCATGCATCTCTGGGCGAGGAGGAGCCTGGCGGCATGCATCTCTGGGCGAGGATGAGGAGCCTGGCGGCATGCATCTCTGGGCGAGGAGGAGGAGCCTGGTGGCATGCATCTCTGGGCGAGGAGAAGCCTGTCGGCATGCATCTCTGGGCGAGGAGGAGACTGGCGGCATGCATCTCTGGGCGAGGAGGAGGAGCCTGGCGGCATGCATCTCTGGGCGAGGAGCAGGAACCTGGCGGCATGCATCTCTGGGCGAGGAGGAGCCTTGCGGCATGCACCTCTGGGCGAGGAGGAGGAGCCTGGCGGCATGCATCTCTGGGCGAGGAGGAGCCTGGCGGCATGCATCTCTGGGCGAGGAGCCTGGCGGCATGCATCTCTGGGCGAGGAGCCTGGCGGCATGCATCTCTGGGCGAGGAGGAGCCTGGCGGCATGCATCTCTGGGCGAGGAGGAGGAGCCTGGCGGCATGCATCTCTGGGCGAGGAGGAGCCTGGCGGCATGCATCTCTGGGCAAGGAGGAGCAGCCTGGCGGCATGCATTTCTGGGCGAGGAGGAGGAGCCTGGCGGCATGCATCTCTGGGCGAGGAGGAGGAGCCTGGCGGCATGCATCTCTGGGCGAGGAGGAGGAGCCTGGCGGCATGCATCTCTGGGCGAGGAGGAGGAGCCTGGCGGCATGCATCTCTGGGCGAGGAGGAGCCTGGCGGCATGCATCTCTGGGTGAGGAGGAGCCTGGCGGCATGCATCTGTGGGCGAGGAGGAGCCTGGCGGCATGCATCTCTGGGCGAGGAGGAGCAGGAACCTGGCGGCATGCATCTCTGGGCGAGGAGGAGCCTGGCGGCATGCATCTCTGGGCGAGGAGGTGCCTGGCGGCATGCATCTCTGGGCGAGGAGGAGCCTGGCGGCATGCATCTCTGGGCGAGGAGGAGGAGCCTGGCATCATGCATCTCTGGGCGAGGAGGAGGAGCCTGGCGGCATGCATCCCTGGGCGAGGAGGAGGAGCCTGGCCGCATGCATCTCTGGGCGAGGAGGAGGAGCCTGGCGGCATGCATCTCTGGGCGAGGAGGAGGAGCCTGGCGGCATGCATCTCTGGGCGAGGAGGAGGAGCCTGGCCGCATGCATCTCTGGGCGAGGAGGAGGAGCCTGGCGGCATGCATCTCTGGGCGAGGAGGAGGAGCCTGGCGGCATGCATCTCTGGGCGAGGAGGAGCCTGGCCGCATGCATCTCTGGGCGAGGAGGAGCAGCCTGCTACATTGGCTACAATTGCTGGTTTCCGTCACACTGAGGTCGCCGGGAAGATCAGGCAACTTTGTATGGCTGTATAT
This sequence comes from Ascaphus truei, assembly GCF_040206685.1. Classification (NCBI taxonomy): domain Eukaryota; kingdom Metazoa; phylum Chordata; class Amphibia; order Anura; family Ascaphidae; genus Ascaphus; species Ascaphus truei. Next base: position 106,783,725 of record NC_134489.1, read on the forward strand.
CTTTATTTATAGAGTGCCAGCCATGTACCTAGCGCTTTACAGCAGGAATACATGGGACATTGTACTCCAACAGGTCAAGTTTTCAGGATATCCCTGCATCAGCACAGGTGGCTCTGTCTTTGACTGATTGAGCCACCTGTGCTGTAGCAGGGCTATCCTGAAAACCTGACCTTTTGGTGACCCTTGAGGACTGGAGTTGATCACCAGTAATCTACTGTCTGTATCTGATATTCTGGCCAGTGCCCACAATTCTTTGTGCTGGTCCAGCAGTGGCACATACAGATGCTGGCAGACAGGTGGCGCTGTTTGCTAATCTTACTCGGTGTGTTTCTAATTCTATAGGGAGTGCCGGAGACTCGGTTACCTGCGCACTGATAATAACCCTTTCCCTGCCGGAGACGCGGTTACCTGCGCACTGATAATAACCCTTTCCCTGCCGGAGAAGCGGTTACCTGCGCCCTGATAATAACCCTTTCCCTGCCGGAGACGCGGTTACCTGCGCACTGATAATAACCCTTTCCCTGCCGGAGACGCGGTTACCTGCGCACTGATAATAACCCTATCCCTGCCGGAGAAGCGGTTACCTGCGCCCTGATAATAACCCTTTCCCTGCCGGAGACGCGGTTACCTGCGCACTGATAATAACCCTTTCCCTGCCGGAGACGCGGTTACCTGCGCACTGATAATAACCCTTTCCCTGCCGGAGAAGCGGTTACCTGCGCACTGATAATAACCCTTTCCCTGCCGGAGACGCGGTTACCTGCGCACTGATAATAACCCTTTCCCTGCCGGAGACGCGGTTACCTGCGCACTGATAATAACCCTTTCCCTGCCGGAGACGCGGTTACCTGCGCCCTGATAATAACCCTTTCCCTGCCGGAGACGCGGTTACCTGCGCACTGATAATAACCCTTTCCCTGCCGGAGAAGCGGTTACCTGCGCCCTGATAATAACCCTTTCCCTGCCGGAGAAGCGGTTACCTGCGCACTGATAATAACCCTTTCCCTGCCGGAGACGCGGTTACCTGCGCACTGATAATAACCCTTTCCCTGCCGGAGAAGCGGTTACCTGCGCACTGATAATAACCCTTTCCCAGCCGGAGACGCGTTACCTGCGCACTGATAATAACCCTTTCCCTGCCAGAGAAGCGGTTACCTGCGCCCTGATAATAACCCTTTCCCTGCCGGAGACGCGGTTACCTGCGCACTGATAATAACCCTTTCCCTGCCGGAGACGCGGTTACCTGCGCACTGATAATAACCCTTTCCCTGCCGGAGAAGCGGTTACCTGCCCCCTGATAATAACCCTTTCCCTGCCGGAGACGCGGTTACCTGCCCCCTGATAATAACCCTTTCCCTGCCGGAGAAGCGGTTACCTGCGCACTGATAATAACCCTTTCCCTGCCGGAGACGCGGTTACCTGCGCACTGATAATAACCCTTTCCCTGCCGGAGACGCGGTTACCTGCGCACTGATAATAACCCTTTCCCTGCCGGAGAAGCGGTTACCTGCCCCCTGATAATAACCCTTTCCCTGCCGGAGACGCGGTTACCTGCCCCCTGATAATAACCCTTTCCCTGCCGGAGACGCGGTTACCTGCGCACTGATAATAACCCTTTCCCTGCCGGAGACGCGGTTACCTGCGCACTGATAATAACCCTTTCCCTGCCGGAGAAGCGGTTACCTGCGCCCTGATAATAACCCTTTCCCTGCCGGAGAAGCGGTTACCTGCGCACTGATAATAACCCTTTCCCTGCCGGAGAAGCGGTTACCTGCGCACTGATAATAACCCTTTCCCTGCCGGAGACGCGGTTACCTGCGCACTGATAATAACCCTTTCCCTGCCGGAGAAGCGGTTACCTGCGCCCTGATAATAACCCTTTCCCTGCCGGAGACGCGGTTACCTGCGCACTGATAATAACCCTTTCCCTGCCGGAGAAGCGGTTACCTGCGCCCTGATAATAACCCTTTCCTTGCCGGAGACGCGGTTACCTGCGCCCTGATAATAACCCTTTCACTGCCGGAGAAGCGGTTACCTGCGCACTGATAATAACCCTTTCCCTGCCGGAGAAGCGGTTACCTGCGCACTGATAATAACCCTTTCCCTGCCGGAGAAGCGGTTACCTGCGCCCTGATAATAACCCTTTCCTTGCCGGAGACGCGATTACCTGCGCCCTGATAATAACCCTTTCACTGCCGGAGAAGCGGTTACCTGCGCACTGATAATAACCCTTTCCCTGCCGGAGAAGCGGTTACCTGCGCCCTGATAATAACCCTTTCCCTGCCGGAGACGCGGTTACCTGCGCACTGATAATAACCCTTTCCCTGCCGGAGACGCGGTTACCTGCGCACTGATAATAACCCTTTCCCTGCCGGAGACGCGGTTACCTGCGCACTGATAATAACCCTTTCCCTGCCGGAGACGCGGTTACCTGCGCACTGATAATAACCCTTTCCCTGCCGGAGACGCGGTTACCTGCCCCCTGATAATAACCCTTTCCCTGCCGGAGAAGCGGTTACCTGCGCCCTGATAATAACCCTTTCCCTGCCGGAGAAGCGGTTACCTGCGCACTGATAATAACCCTTTCCCTGCCGGAGACGCGGTTACCTGCGCACTGATAATAACCCTTTCCCTGCCGGAGAAGCGGTTACCTGCGCACTGATAATAACCCTTTCCCTGCCGGAGAAGCGGTTACCTGCGCCCTGATAATAACCCTTTCCCTGCCGGAGACGCGGTTACCTGCGCACTGATAATAACCCTTTCCCTGCCGGAGAACAGGTTACCTGCGCACTGATATTAACCCTTTCCCTGCCGGAGAAGAGGTTACCTGCCCCCTGATAATAACCCTTTCCCTGCCGGAGACGCGGTTACCTGCGCACTGATAATAACCCTTTCCCTGCCGGAGAAGCGGTTACCTGCGCCCTGATAATAACCCTTTCCCTGCCGGAGAAGCGTTTACCTGCGCACTGATAATAACCCTTTCCCTGCCGGAGACGCGGTTACCTGCGCCCTGATAATAACCCTTTCCCTGCCGGAGAAGCGGTTACCTGCCCCCTGATAATAACCCTTTCCCTGCCGGTGAAGCGGTTACCTGCCCCCTGATAATAACCCTTTCCCTGCCGGAGAAGCGGTTACCTGCCCCCTGATAATAACCCTTTCCCTGCCGGAGACGCGGTTACCTGCGCACTGATAATAACCCTTTCCCTGCCGGAGAAGCGGTTACCTGCGCCCTGATAATAACCCTTTCCCTGCCGGAGAAGCGGTTACCTGCGCACTGATAATAACCCTTTCCCTGCCGGAGAAGCGGTTACCTGCCCCCTGATAATAACCCTTTCCCTGCCGGAGACGCGGTTACCTGCCCCCTGATAATAACCCTTTCCATGCCGGAGACGCGGTTACCTGCGCACTGATAATAACCCTTTCCCTGCCGGAGAAGCGGTTACCTGCGCACTGATAATAACCCTTTCCCTGCCGGAGAAGCGGTTACCTGCGCCCTGATAATAACCCTTTCCCTGCCGGAGAAGCGGTTACCTGCCCCCTGATAATAACCCTTTCCCTGCCGGAGAAGCGGTTACCTGCGCCCTGATAATAACCCTTTCCCTGCCGGAGAAGCGGTTACCTGCGCACTGATAATAACCCTTTCCCTGCCGGAGACGCGGTTACCTGCGCCCTGATAATAACCCTTTCCCTGCCGGAGAAGCGGTTACCTGCGCCCTGATAATAACCCTTTCCCTGCCGGAGACGCGGTTACCTCCCCCTGATAATAACCCTTTCCCTGCCGGAGACGCGGTTACCTGCCCCCTGATAATAACCCTTTCCCTGCCGGAGAAGCGGTTACCTGCGCACTGATAATAACCCTTTCCCTGCCGGAGAAGCGGTTACCTGCGCACTGATAATAACCCTTTCCCTGCCGGAGACGCGGTTACCTGCCCCCTGATAATAACCCTTTCCCTGCCGGAGAAGCGGTTACCTGCCCCCTGATAATAACCCTTTCCCTGCCGGAGACGCGGTTACCTCCCCCTGATAATAACCCTTTCCCTGCCGGAGACGCGGTTACCTGCCCCCTGATAATAACCCTTTCCCTGCCGGAGAAGCGGTTACCTGCGCACTGATAATAACCCTTTCCCTGCCGGAGAAGCGGTTACCTGCGCACTGATAATAACCCTTTCCCTGCCGGAGACGCGGTTACCTGCGCCCTGATAATAACCCTTTCCCTGCCGGAGAAGCGGTTACCTGCCCCCTGATAATAACCCTTTCCCTGCCGGAGACGCGGTTACCTGCCCCCTGATAATAACCCTTTCCCTGCCGGAGACGCGGTTACCTGCGCACTGATAATAACCCTTTCCCTGCCGGAGACGCGGTTACCTGCGCACTGATAATAACCCTTTCCCTGCCGGAGAAGCGGTTACCTGCGCCGGGATATTAACCCTTTCCCTGCCGGAGAAGCGGTTACCTGCGCACTGATAATAACCCTTTCCCTGCCGGAGAAGCGGTTACCTGCGCCCCGATAATAACCCTTTCCCTGCCGGAGACGCGGTTACCTGCGCACTGATAATAACCCTTTCCCTGCCGGAGACGCGGTTACCTGCGCACTGATAATAACCCTTTCCCTGCCGGAGAAGCGGTTACCTGCCCCCTGATAATAACCCTTTCCCTGCCGGAGACGCGGTCACCTGCGCACTGATAATAACCCTTTCCCTGCCGGAGACGCGGTTACCTGCGCACTGATAATAACCCTTTCCCTGCCGGAGAAGCGGTTACCTGCCCCCTGATAATAACGCTTTCCCTGCCGGAGACGCGGTTACCTGCGCACTGATAATAACCCTTTCCCTGCCGGAGAAGCGGTTACCTGCGCACTGATAATAACCCTTTCCCTGCCGGAGAAGCGGTTACCTGCCCCCTGATAATAACCCTTTCCCTGCCGGAGAAGCGGTTACCTGCGCCCTGATAATAACCCTTTCCCTGCCGGAGACGCGGTTACCTGCGCCCTGATAATAACCCTTTCCCTGCCGGAGAAGCGGTTACCTGCGCACTGATAATAACCCTTTCCCTGCCGGAGAAGCGGTTACCTGCGCACTGATAATAACCCTTTCCCTGCCGGAGACGCGGTTACCTGCGCACTGATAATAACCCTTTCCCTGCCGGAGACGCGGTTACCTGCGCACTGATAATAACCCTTTCCCTGCCGGAGAAGCGGTTACCTGCGCACTGATAATAACCCTTTCCCTGCCGGAGACGCGGTTACCTGCGCACTGATAATAACCCTTTCCCTGCCGGAGAAGCAATTACCTGCGCACTGATAATAACCCTTTCCCTGCCGGAGAAGCGGTTACCTGCGCACTGATAATGACCCTTTCCCTGCCGGAGACGCGGTTACCTGCGCACTGATAATAACCCTTTCCCTGCCGGAGAAGCGGTTACCTGCGCACTGATAATAACCCTTTCCCTGCCGGAGAAGCGGTTACCTGCGCACTGATAATAACCCTTTCCCTGCCGGAGACGCGGTTACCTGCCCCCTGATAATAACCCTTTCCCTGCCGGAGACGCGGTTACCTGCCCCCTGATAATAACCCTTTCCCTGCCGGAGACGCGGTTACCTGCGCACTGATAATAACCCTTTCCCTGCCGGAGAAGCGGTTACCTGCGCACTGATAATGACCCTTTCCCTGCCGGAGACGCGGTTACCTGCCCCCTGATAATAACCCTTTCCCTGCCGGAGACGCGGTTACCTGCGCACTGATAATAACCCTTTCCCTGCCGGAGACACGGTTACCTGCGCACTGATAATAACCCTTTCCCTGCCGGAGAAGCGGTTACCTGCCCCCTGATAATAACCCTTTCCCTGCCGGAGACGCGGTTACCTGCGCACTGATAATAACCCTTTCCCTGCCGGAGACGCGGTTACCTGCGCACTGATAATAACCCTTTCCCTGCCGGAGAAGCGGTTACCTGCCCCCTGATAATAACCCTTTCCCTGCCGGAGACGCGGTTACCTGCGCACTGATAATAACCCTTTCCCAGCCGGAGAAGCGGTTACCTGCGCACTGATAATAACCCTTTCCCTGCCGGAGAAGCGGTTACCTGCCCCCTGATAATAACCCTTTCCCTGCCGGAGAAGCGGTTACCTGCGCCCTGATAATAACCCTTTCCCTGCCGGAGACGCGGTTACCTGCGCCCTGATAATAACCCTTTCCCTGCCGGAGAAGCGGTTACCTGCGCACTGATAATAACCCTTTCCCTGCCGGAGAAGCGGTTACCTGCGCACTGATAATAACCCTTTCCCTGCCGGAGACGCGGTTACCTGCGCACTGATAATAACCCTTTCCCTGCCGGAGACGCGGTTACCTGCGCACTGATAATAACCCTTTCCCTGCCGGAGAAGCGGTTACCTGCGCACTGATAATAACCCTTTCCCTGCCGGAGACGCGGTTACCTGCGCACTGATAATAACCCTTTCCCTGCCGGAGAAGCGGTTACCTGCGCACTGATAATAACCCTTTCCCTGCCGGAGAAGCGGTTACCTGCGCACTGATAATGACCCTTTCCCTGCCGGAGAAGCGGTTACCTGCGCACTGATAATGACCCTTTCCCTGCCGGAGAAGCGGTTACCTGCGCACTGATAATGACCCTTTCCCTGCCGGAGACGCGGTCACCTGCGCACTGATAATAACCCTTTCCCTGCCGGAGACGCGGTTACCTGCCCCCTGATAATAACCCTTTCCCTGCCGGAGACGCGGTTACCTGCCCCCTGATAATAACCCTTTCCCTGCCGGAGACGCGGTTACCTGCGCACTGATAATAACCCTTTCCCTGCCGGAGAAGCGGTTACCTGCGCACTGATAATGACCCTTTCCCTGCCGGAGACGCGGTTACCTGCCCCCTGATAATAACCCTTTCCCTGCCGGAGACGCGGTTACCTGCGCACTGATAATAACCCTTTCCCTGCCGGAGACGCGGTTACCTGCGCACTGATAATAACCCTTTCCCTGCCGGAGAAGCGGTTACCTGCCCCCTGATAATAACCCTTTCCCTGCCGGAGACGCGATTACCTGCGCACTGATAATAACCCTTTCCCTGCCGGAGACGCGGTTACCTGCGCACTGATAATAACCCTTTCCCTGCCGGAGAAGCGGTTACCTGCGCCCTGATAATAACCCTTTCCCTGCCGGAGAAGCGGTTACCTGCCCCCTGATAATAACCCTTTCCCTGCCAGAGAAGCGGTTACCTGCGCCTGATAATAACCCTTTCCCTGCCGGAGAAGCGGTTACCTGCCCCCTGATAATAACCCTTTCCCTGCCGGAGAAGCGGTTACCTGCCCCCCGATAATAACCCTTTCCCTGCCGGAGAAGCGGTTACCTGCGCACTGATAATAACCCTTTCCCTGCCGGAGAAGCGGTTACCTGCCCCCCGATAATAACCCTTTCCCTGCCGGAGACGCGGTTACCTGCGCACTGATAATAACCCTTTCCCTGCCGGAGACGCGGTTACCTGCGCCCTGATAATAACCCTTTCCCTGCCAGAGAAGCGGTTACCTGCGCCCTGATAATAACCCTTTCCCTGCCGGAGACGCGGTTACCTGCGCACTGATAATAACCCTTTCCCTGCCGGAGAAGCGGTTACCTGCGCCCCGATAATAACCCTTTCCCTGCCGGAGACGCGGTTACCTGCGCCCTGATAATAACCCTTTCCCTGACGGAGAAGCGGTTACCTGCGCCCTGATAATAACCCTTTCCCTGCCGGAGAAGAGGTTACCTGCGCCCTGATAATAACCCTTTCCCTGCCGGAGAAGCGGTTACCTGCGCACTGATAATAACCCTTTCCCTGCCGGAGAAGCGGTTACCTGCCCCCTGATAATAACCCTTTCCCTGCCGGAGAAGCGGTTACCTGCGCACTGATAATAACCCTTTCCCTGCCAGAGAAGCGGTTACCTGCGCACTGATAATAACCCTTTCCCTGCCGGAGAAGCGGTTACCTGCGCACTGATAATAACCCTTTCCCTACCGGAGAAGCGGTTACCTGCGCACTGATAATAACCCTTTCCCTGCCGGAGAAGCGGTTACCTGCGCACTGATAATAACCCTTTCCCTGCTGGAGACGCGGTTACCTGCGCACTGATAATAACCCTTTCCCTGCAGGAGAAGCGGTTACCTGCGCACTGATAATAACCCTTTCCCTGCCGGAGAAGCGGTTACCTGCGCACTGATAATAACCCTTTCCCTGCCGGAGAAGCGGTTACCTGCGCCCTGATAATAACCCTTTCCCTGCCGGAGAAGCGGTTACCTGCCCCCTGATAATAACCCTTTCCCCGCCGGAGAAGCGGTTACCTGCGCACTGATAATAACCCTTTCCCTGCCGGAGAAGCGGTTACCTGCGCACTGATAATAACCCTTTCCCTGCCGGAGAAGCGGTTACCTGCGCCCTGATAATAACCCTTTCCCTGCCGGAGAAGCGGTTACCTGCCCCCTGATAATAACCCTTTCCCTGCCGGAGACGCGGTTACCTGCGCCCTGATAATAACCCTTTCCCTGCCGGAGAAGCGGTTACCTGCGCACTGATAATAACCCTTTCCCTGCCGGAGACGCGGTTACCTGCGCACTGATAATAACCCTTTCCCTGCTGGAGAAGCGGTTACCTGCCCCCCCGATAATAACCCTTTCCCTGCCGGAGAAGCGGTTACCTGCCCCCTGATAATAACCCTTTCCCTGCCGGAGAAGCGGTTACCTGCCCCCTGATAATAACCCTTTCCCTGCCGGAGAAGCGGTTACCTGCGCCCTGATAATAACCCTTTCCCTGCCGGAGAAGCGGTTACCTGCGCACTGATAATAACCCTTTCCCTGCCGGAGACGCGGTTACCTGCGCCCTGATAATAACCCTTTCCCTGCCGGAGAAGCGGTTACCTGCGCACTGATAATAACCCTTTCCCCGCCGGAGAAGCGGTTACCTGCGCACTGATAATAACCCTTTCCCTGCCGGAGACGCGGTTACCTGCGCACTGATAATAACCCTTTCCCTGCCGGAGACGCGGTTACCTGCGCCCTGATAATAACCCTTTCCCTGCCGGAGAAGCGGTTACCTGCGCCTTGATAATAACCCTTTCCCTGCCGGAGAAGCGGTTACCTGCGCACTGATAATAACCCTTTCCCTGCCGGAGACGCGGTTACCTGCACCCTGATAATAACCCTTTCCCTGCCGGAGAAGCGGTTACCTGCGCACTGATAATAACCCTTTCCCTGCCGGAGAAGCGGTTACCTGCGCCCTGATAATAACCCTTTCCCTGCCGGAGAAGCGGTTACCTGCGCACTGATAATAACCCTTTCCCTGCCGGAGAAGCGGTTACCTGCGCCCTGATAATAACCCTTTCCCTGCCGGAGAAGCGGTTACCTGCGCACTGATAATAACCCTTTCCCTGCCGGAGACGCGGTTACCTGCGCCCTGATAATAACCCTTTCCCTGCCGGAGAAGCGGTTACCTGCGCCCTGATAATAACCCTTTCCCTGCCGGAGAAGCGGTTACCTGCGCACTGATAATAACCCTTTCCCTGCCGGAGACGCGGTTACCTGCGCCCTGATAATAACCCTTTCCCTGCCGGAGAAGCGGTTACCTGCCCCCTGATAATAACCCTTTCCCTGCCGGAGAAGCGGTTACCTGCCCCCTGATAATAACCCTTTCCCCGCCGGAGAAGCGGTTACCTGCCCCCTGATAATAACCCTTTCCCTGCCGGAGACGCGGTTACCTGCCCCCTGATAATAACCCTTTCCCTGTCGGAGACGCGGTTACCTGCCCCCTGATAATAACCCTTTCCCTGCCGGAGAAGCGGTTACCTGCGCACTGATAATAACCCTTTCCCTGCCGGAGACGCGGTTACCTGCCCCCTGATAATAACCCTTTCCCTGCCGGAGAAGCGGTTACCTGCCCCCTGATAATAACCCTTTCCCTGCCGGAGACGCGGTTACCTGCCCCCTGATAATAACCCTTTCCCTGCCGGAGACGCGGTTACCTGCGCACTGATAATAACCCTTTCCCTGCCGGAGACGCGGTTACCTGCGCACTGATAATAACCCTTTCCCTGCCGGAGACGCGGTTACCTGCGCACTGATAATAACCCTTTCCCTGCCGGAGAAGCGGTTACCTGCCCCCTGATAATAACCCTTTCCCTGCCGGAGACGCGGTTACCTGCGCACTGATAATAACCCTTTCCCAGCCGGAGAAGCGGTTACCTGCGCACTGATAATAACCCTTTCCCTGCCGGAGAAGCGGTTACCTGCCCCCTGATAATAACCCTTTCCCTGCCGGAGAAGCGGTTACCTGCGCCCTGATAATAACCCTTTCCCTGCCGGAGAAGCGGTTACCTGCGCACTGATAATAACCCTTTCCCTGCCGGAGAAGCGGTTACCTGCGCACTGATAATAACCCTTTCCCTGCCGGAGACGCGGTTACCTGCGCACTGATAATAACCCTTTCCCTGCCGGAGACGCGGTTACCTGCGCACTGATAATAACCCTTTCCCTGCCGGAGAAGCGGTTACCTGCGCACTGATAATAACCCTTTCCCTGCCGGAGACGCGGTTACCTGCGCACTGATAATAACCCTTTCCCTGCCGGAGAAGCGGTTACCTGCGCACTGATAATAACCCTTTCCCTGCCGGAGAAGCGGTTACCTGCGCACTGATAATGACCCTTTCCCTGCCGGAGAAGCGGTTACCTGCGCACTGATAATGACCCTTTCCCTGCCGGAGAAGCGGTTACCTGCGCACTGATAATGACCCTTTCCCTGCCGGAGACGCGGTCACCTGCGCACTGATAATAACCCTTTCCCTGCCGGAGACGCGGTTACCTGCCCCCTGATAATAACCCTTTCCCTGCCGGAGACGCGGTTACCTGCCCCCTGATAATAACCCTTTCCCTGCCGGAGACGCGGTTACCTGCGCACTGATAATAACCCTTTCCCTGCCGGAGAAGCGGTTACCTGCGCACTGATAATGACCCTTTCCCTGCCGGAGACGCGGTTACCTGCCCCCTGATAATAACCCTTTCCCTGCCGGAGACGCGGTTACCTGCGCACTGATAATAACCCTTTCCCTGCCGGAGACGCGGTTACCTGCGCACTGATAATAACCCTTTCCCTGCCGGAGAAGCGGTTACCTGCCCCCTGATAATAACCCTTTCCCTGCCGGAGACGCGGTTACCTGCGCACTGATAATAACCCTTTCCCTGCCGGAGACGCGGTTACCTGCGCACTGATAATAACCCTTTCCCTGCCGGAGAAGCGGTTACCTGCGCACTGATAATAACCCTTTCCCTGCCGGAGAAGCGGTTACCTGCCCCCTGATAATAACCCTTTCCCTGCCAGAGAAGCGGTTACCTGCGCCTGATAATAACCCTTTCCCTGCCGGAGAAGCGGTTACCTGCCCCCTGATAATAACCCTTTCCCTGCCGGAGAAGCGGTTACCTGCCCCCCGATAATAACCCTTTCCCTGCCGGAGAAGCGGTTACCTGCGCACTGATAATAACCCTTTCCCTGCCGGAGAAGCGGTTACCTGCCCCCCGATAATAACCCTTTCCCTGCCGGAGACGCGGTTACCTGCGCACTGATAATAACCCTTTCCCTGCCGGAGACGCGGTTACCTGCGCCCTGATAATAACCCTTTCCCTGCCAGAGAAGCGGTTACCTGCGCCCTGATAATAACCCTTTCCCTGCCGGAGACGCGGTTACCTGCGCACTGATAATAACCCTTTCCCTGCCGGAGAAGCGGTTACCTGCGCCCCGATAATAACCCTTTCCCTGCCGGAGACGCGGTTACCTGCGCCCTGATAATAACCCTTTCCCTGCCGGAGAAGCGGTTACCTGCGCACTGATAATAACCCTTTCCCTGCCGGAGAAGCGGTTACCTGCGCACTGATAATAACGCTTTCCCTGCCGGAGACGCGGTTACCTGCGCACTGATAATAACCCTTTCCCAGCCGGAGAAGCGGTTACCTGCGCCCTGATAATAACCCTTTCCCTGCCGGAGACGCGGTTACCTGCGCCCTGATAATAACCCTTTCCCTGCCGGAGAAGCGGTTACCTGCGCCCTGATAATAACCCTTTCCCTGCCGGAGAAGCGGTTACCTGCGCACTGATAATAACCCTTTCCCTGCCGGAGAAGCGGTTACCTGCGCACTGATAATAACCCTTTCCCTGCCGGAGAAGCGGTTACCTGCGCACTGATAATAACCCTTTCCCTGCCGGAGAAGCGGTTACCTGCGCACTGATAATAACCCTTTCCCTGCCGGAGAAGCGGTTACCTGCGCCCTGATAATAACCCTTTCCCTGCCGGAGACGCGGTTACCTGCGCCCTGATAATAACCCTTTCCCTGCCGGAGAAGCGGTTACCTGCGCCCTGATAATAACCCTTTCCCTGCCGGAGAAGCGGTTACCTGCGCCCTGATAATAACCCTTTCCCTGCCGGAGAAGCGGTTACCTGCGCCCTGATAATAACCCTTTCCCTGCCGGAGAAGCGGTTACCTGCCCCCTGATAATAACCCTTTCCCTGCCGGAGAAGCGGTTACCTGCGCCCTGATAATAACCCTTTCCCTGCCGGAGAAGCGGTTACCTGCGCCCTGATAATAACCCTTTCCCTGCCGGAGAAGAGGTTACCTGCGCCCTGATAATAACCCTTTCCCTGCCGGAGAAGCGGTTACCTGCGCACTGATAATAACCCTTTCCCTGCCGGAGAAGCGGTTACCTGCCCCCTGATAATAACCCTTTCCCTGCCGGAGAAGCGGTTACCTGCGCACTGATAATAACCCTTTCCCTGCCGGAGAAGCGGTTACCTGCGCACTGATAATAACCCTTTCCCTGCCGGAGAAGCGGTTACCTGCGCACTGATAATAACCCTTTCCCTACCGGAGAAGCGGTTACCTGCGCACTGATAATAACCCTTTCCCTGCCGGAGAAGCGGTTACCTGCGCACTGATAATAACCCTTTCCCTGCCGGAGACGCGGTTACCTGCGCACTGATAATAACCCTTTCCCTGCAGGAGAAGCGGTTACCTGCGCACTGATAATAACCCTTTCCCTGCCGGAGAAGCGGTTACCTGCGCACTGATAATAACCCTTTCCCTGCCGGAGAAGCGGTTACCTGCGCCCTGATAATAACCCTTTCCCTGCCGGAGAAGCGGTTACCTGCCCCCTGATAATAACCCTTTCCCCGCCGGAGAAGCGGTTACCTGCGCACTGATAATAACCCTTTCCCTGCCGGAGAAGCGGTTACCTGCGCACTGATAATAACCCTTTCCCTGCCGGAGAAGCGGTTACCTGCGCCCTGATAATAACCCTTTCCCTGCCGGAGAAGCGGTTACCTGCCCCCTGATAATAACCCTTTCCCTGCCGGAGACGCGGTTACCTGCGCCCTGATAATAACCCTTTCCCTGCCGGAGAAGCGGTTACCTGCGCACTGATAATAACCCTTTCCCTGCCGGAGACGCGGTTACCTGCGCACTGATAATAACCCTTTCCCTGCTGGAGAAGCGGTTACCTGCCCCCCCGATAATAACCCTTTCCCTGCCGGAGAAGCGGTTACCTGCCCCCTGATAATAACCCTTTCCCTGCCGGAGAAGCGGTTACCTGCCCCCTGATAATAACCCTTTCCCTGCCGGAGAAGCGGTTACCTGCGCACTGATAATAACCCTTTCCCTGCCGGAGACGCGGTTACCTGCGCCCTGATAATAACCCTTTCCCTGCCGGAGAAGCGGTTACCTGCGCACTGATAATAACCCTTTCCCCGCCGGAGAAGCGGTTACCTGCGCACTGATAATAACCCTTTCCCCGCCGGAGACGCGGTTACCTGCGCACTGATAATAACCCTTTCCCTGCCGGAGACGCGGTTACTTGCGCCCTGATAATAACCCTTTCCCTGCCGGAGAAGCGGTTACCTGCGCCCTGATAATAACCCTTTCCCTGCCGGAGAAGCGGTTACCTGCGCACTGATAATAACCCTTTCCCTGCCGGAGACGCGGTTACCTGCGCCCTGATAATAACCCTTTCCCTGCCGGAGAAGCGGTTACCTGCGCACTGATAATAACCCTTTCCCTGCCGGAGAAGCGGTTACCTGCGCCCTGATAATAACCCTTTCCCTGCCGGAGAAGCGGTTACCTGCGCACTGATAATAACCCTTTCCCTGCCGGAGAAGCGGTTACCTGCGCCCTGATAATAACCCTTTCCCTGCCGGAGAAGCGGTTACCTGCGCCCTGATAATAACCCTTTCCCTGCCGGAGAAGCGGTTACCTGCGCACTGATAATAACCCTTTCCCTGCCGGAGACGCGGTTACCTGCGCCCTGATAATAACCCTTTCCCTGCCGGAGAAGCGGTTACCTGCGCCCTGATAATAACCCTTTCCCTGCCGGAGAAGCGGTTACCTGCGCACTGATAATAACCCTTTCCCTGCCGGAGACGCGGTTACCTGCGCCCTGATAATAACCCTTTCCCTGCCGGAGAAGCGGTTACCTGCCCCCTGATAATAACCCTTTCCCTGCCGGAGAAGCGGTTACCTGCCCCCTGATAATAACCCTTTCCCCGCCGGAGAAGCGGTTACCTGCCCCCTGATAATAACCCTTTCCCCGCCGGAGACGCGGTTACCTGCCCCCTGATAATAACCCTTTCCCTGCCGGAGACGCGGTTACCTGCCCCCTGATAATAACCCTTTCCCTGCCGGAGAAGCGGTTACCTGCGCACTGATAATAACCCTTTCCCTGCCGGAGACGCGGTTACCTGCGCACTGATAATAACCCTTTCCCTGCCGGAGAAGCGGTTACCTGCGCACTGATAATAACCCTTTCCCTGCCGGAGAAGCGGTTACCTGCCCCCTGATAATAACCCTTTCCCTGCCGGAGACGCGGTTACCTGCGCCCTGATAATAACCCTTTCCCTGCCGGAGAAGCGGTTACCTGCCCCCTGATAATAACCCTTTCCCTGCCGGAGAAGCGGTTACCTGCGCCCTGATAATAACCCTTTCCCTGCCGGAGAAGCGGTTACCTGCGCACTGATAATAACCCTTTCCCCGCCGGAGAAGCGGTTACCTGCGCACTGATAATAACCCTTTCCCTGCTGGAGACGCGGTTACCTGCGCACTGATAATAACCCTTTCCCTGCCGGAGAAGCGGTTACCTGCGCACTGATAATAACCCTTTCCCTGCCGGAGAAGCGGTTACCTGCGCACTGATAATAACCCTTTCCCTGCCGGAGAAGCGGTTACCTGCCCCCTGATAATAACCCTTTCCCTGCCGGAGACGCGGTTACCTGCCCCCTGATAATAACCCTTTCCCTGCCGGAGACGCGGTTACCTGCGCACTGATAATAACCCTTTCCCTGCCGGAGAAGCGGTTACCTGCGCACTGATAATAACCCTTTCCCTGCCGGAGAAGCGGTTACCTGCGCACTGATAATAACCCTTTCCCTGCCGGAGAAGCGGTTACCTGCGCACTGATAATAACCCTTTCCCTGCCGGAGAAGCGGTTACCTGCCCCCTGATAATAACCCTTTCCCTGCCGGAGAAGCGGTTACCTGCGCACTGATAATAACCCTTTCCCTGCCGGAGACGAGGTTACCTGCGCCCTGATAATAACTCTTTCCCTGCCGGAGAAGCGGTTACCTGCGCACTGATAATAACCCTTTCCCTGCCGGAGAAGCGGTTACCTGCGCACTGATAATAACCCTTTCCCTGCCTGAGAAGCGGTTACCTGCGCACTGATAATAACCCTTTCCCTGTCGGAGACGCGGTTACCTGCCCCCTGATAATAACCCTTTCCCTGCCGGAGAAGCGGTTACCTGCCCCCTGATAATAACCCTTTCCTGCCGGAGACGCGGTTACCTGCGCACTGATAATAACCCTTTCCCTGCCGGAGACGCGGTTACCTGCGCACTGATAATAACCCTTTCCCTGCCGGAGACGCGGTTACCTGCGCCCTGATAATAACCCTTTCCCTGCCGGAGAAGCAGTTACCTGCGCCCTGATAATAACCCTTTCCCTGCCGGAGACGCGGTTACCTGCCCCCTGATAATAACCCTTTCCCTGCCGGAGAAGCGGTTACCTGCGCCCTGATAATAACCCTTTCCCTGCCGGAGAAGCGGTTACCTGCCCCCTGATAATAACCCTTTCCCTGCCGGAGAAGCGGTTACCTGCGCACTGATAATAACCCTTTCCCTGCTGGAGAAGCGGTTACCTGCGCACTGATAATAACCCTTTCCCTGCCGGAGACGCGGTTACCTGCGCCCCGATAATAACCCTTTCCCTGCCAGAGTAGCGGTTACCTGCCCCCTGATAATAACCCTTTCCCTGCCGGAGAAGCGGTTACCTGCGCAGTGATAATAACCATTTCCCTGCCGGAGAAGCGGTTACCTGCGCACTGATAATAAACCTTTCCCTGCCGGAGAAGCGGTTACCTGCGCCCTGATAATAACCCTTTCCCTGCCGGAGACGCGGTTACCTGCGCCCTGATAATAACCCTTTCCCTGCCGGAGACGCGGTTACCTGCGCACTGATAATAACCCTTTCCCTGCCGGAGAAGCGGTTACCTGCGCACTGATAATAAACCTTTCCCTGCCGGAGAAGCGGTTACCTGCGCCCTGATAATAACCCTTTCCCTGCCGGAGACGCGGTTACCTGCGCCCTGATAATAACCCTTTCCCTGCCGGAGAAGCGGTTACCTGCGCACTGATAATAACCCTTTCCCTGCCGGAGAAGCGGTTACCCGCGCACTGATAATAACCCTTTCCCTGCCGGAGAAGCGGTTACCCGCGCCCTGATAATAACCCTTTCCCTGCCGGAGAAGCGGTTACCCGCGCCCTGATAATAACCCTTTCCCTACCGGAGAAGCGGTTACCTGCCCCCTGATAATAACCCTTTCCCTGCCGGAGAAGCGGTTACCTGCGCACTGATAATAACCCTTTCCCTGCCGGAGAAGCGGTTACCTGCGCACTGATAATAACCCTTTCCCTGCCGGAGAAGCGGTTACCTGCGCCCTGATAATAACCCTTTCCCTGCCGGAGAAGCGGTTACCCGCGCCCTGATAATAACCCTTTCCCTGCCGGAGAAGCGGTTACCTGCCCCCTGATAATAACCCTTTCCCTGCCGGAGAAGCGGTTACCCGCGCCCTGATAATAACCCTTTCCCTGCCAGAGACGCGGTTACCCGCGCCCTGATAATAACCCTTTCCCTGCCGGAGAAGCGGTTACCCGCGCCCTGATAATAACCCTATCCCTGCCGGAGAAGCGGTTACCTGCGCACTGATAATAACCCTTTCCCTGCCGGAGAAGAGGTTACCTGCGCCCCGATAATAACCCTTCCCCTGCCGGAGAAGCGGTTACCTGCCCCCTGATAATAACCCTTTCCCTGCCGGAGAAGCGGTTACCTGCGCACTGATAATAACCCTTTCCCTGCCGGAGAAGCGGTTACCTGCGCACTGATAATAACCCTTTCCCTGCCGGAGAAGCGGTTACCTGCGCACTGATAATAACCCTTTCCCTGCCGGAGAAGCGGTTACCTGCGCCCTGATAATAACCCTTTCCCTGCCGGAGACGCGGTTACCTGCGCCCTGATAATAACCCTTTCCCTGCCGGAGACGCGGTTACCTGCGCACTGATAATAACCCTTTCCCTGCCGGAGACGCGGTTACCTGCGCACTGATAATAACCCTTTCCCTGCCGGAGAAGCGGTTACCTGCGCACTGATAATAACCCTTTCCCTGCCGGAGAAGCGGTTACCTGCGCACTGATAATAACCCTTTCCCTGCCGGAGACGCGGTTACCTGCCCCCTGATAATAACCCTTTCCCTGCCGGAGAAGCGGTTACCTGCGCACTGATAATAACCCTTTCCCTGCCGGAGACGCGGTTACCTGCGCACTGATAATAACCCTTTCCCTGCCGGAGACGCGGTTACCCGCGCCCTGATAATAACCCTTTCCCTGCCGGAGAAGCGGTTACCCGCGCCCTGATAATAACCCTATCCCTGCCGGAGAAGCGGTTACCTGCGCACTGATAATAACCCTTTCCCTGCCGGAGAAGAGGTTACCTGCGCCCCGATAATAACCCTTCCCCTGCCGGAGAAGCGGTTACCTGCCCCCTGATAATAACCCTTTCCCTGCCGGAGAAGCGGTTACCTGCGCACTGATAATAACCCTTTCCCTGCCGGAGAAGCGGTTACCTGCGCACTGATAATAACCCTTTCCCTGCCGGAGAAGCGGTTACCTGCGCACTGATAATAACCCTTTCCCTGCCGGAGAAGCGGTTACCTGCGCCCTGATAATAACCCTTTCCATGCCGGAGACGCGGTTACCTGCGCCCTGATAATAACCCTTTCCCTGCCGGAGACGCGGTTACCTGCGCACTGATAATAACCCTTTCCCTGCCGGAGACGCGGTTACCTGCGCACTGATAATAACCCTTTCCCTGCCGGAGAAGCGGTTACCTGCGCACTGATAATAACCCTTTCCCTGCCGGAGAAGCGGTTACCTGCGCACTGATAATAACCCTTTCCCTGCCGGAGACGCGGTTACCTGCCCCCTGATAATAACCCTTTCCCTGCCGGAGAAGCGGTTACCTGCGCACTGATAATAACCCTTTCCCTGCCGGAGAAGCGGTTACCTGCGCCCTGATAATAACCCTTTCCCTGCCGGAGACGCGGTTACCTGCCCCCTGATAATAACCCTTTCCCTGCCGGAGACGCGGTTACCTGCCCCCTGATAATAACCCTTTCCCTGCCGGAGAAGCGGTTACCTGCGCACTGATAATAACCCTTTCCCTGCCGGAGAAGCGGTTACCTGCGCCCTGATAATAACCCTTTCCCTGCCGGAGAAGCGGTTACCTGCGCACTGATAATAACCCTTTCCCTGCCGGAGAAGCGGTTACCTGCGCCCCGATAATAACCCTTTCCCTGCCGGAGAAGCGGTTACCTGCGCACTGATAATAACCCTTTCCCTGCCGGAGAAGCGGTTACCTGCGCACTGATAATAACCCTTTCCCTGCCGGAGACGCGGTTACCTGCGCCCCGATAATAACCCTTTCCCTGCCGGAGAAGCGGTTACCTGCGCACTGATAATAACCCTTTCCCTGCCGGAGAAGCGGTTACCTGCGCACTGATAATAACCCTTTCCCTGCCGGAGAAGCGGTTACCTGCGCAATGATAATAACCCTTTCCCTGCCGGAGACGCGGTTACCTGCCCCCTGATAATAACCCTTTCCCTGCCGGAGACGCGGTTACCTGCGCACTGATAATAACCCTTTCCCTGCCGGAGAAGCGGTTACCTGCGCAATGATAATAACCCTTTCCCTGCCGGAGAAGCGGTTACCTGCGCCCTGATAATAACCCTTTCCCTGCCGGAGACGCGGTTACCTGCGCACTGATAATAACCCTTTCCCTGCCGGAGACGCGGTTACCTGCGCACTGATAATAACCCTTTCCCTGCCGGAGACGCGGTTACCTGCGCACTGATAATAACCCTTTCCCTGCCGGAGAAGCGGTTACCTGCCCCCTGATAATAACCCTTTCCCTGCCGGAGACGCGGTTACCTGCGCACTGATAATAACCCTTTCCCTGCCGGAGAAGCGGTTACCTGCGCACTGATAATAACCCTTTCCCTGCCGGAGAAGCGGTTACCTGCCCCCTGATAATAACCCTTTCCCTGCCGGAGACGCGGTTACCTGCGCACTGATAATAACCCTTTCCCTGCCGGAGAAGAGGTTACCTGCGCACTGATAATAACCCTTTCCCTGCCGGAGAAGCGGTTACCTGCCCCCTGATAATAACCCTTTCCCTGCCGGAGACGCGGTTACCTGCGCACTGATAATAACCCTTTCCCTGCCGGAGAAGCGGTTACCTGCGCACTGATAATAACCCTTTCCCTGCCGGAGAAGCGGTTACCTGCCCCCTGATAATAACCCTTTCCCTGCCGGAGACGCGGTTACCTGCGCACTGATAATAACCCTTTCCCTGCCGGAGAAGAGGTTACCTGCGCCCTGATAATAACCCTTTCCCTGCCGGAGACGCGGTTACCTGCGCCCTGATAATAACCCTTTCCCTGCCGGAGAAGCGGTTACCTGCGCACTGATAATAACCCTTTCCCTGCCGGAGAAGCGGTTACCTGCCCCCTGATAATAACCCTTTCCCTGCCGGAGAAGCGGTTACCTGCGCACTGATAATAACCCTTTCCCTGCCGGAGAAGCGGTTACCTGCGCACTGATAATAACCCTTTCCCTGCCGGAGAAGCGGTTACCTGCCCCCTGATAATAACCCTTTCCCTGCCGGAGACGCGGTTACCTGCGCACTGATAATAACCCTTTCCCTGCCGGAGAAGCGGTTACCTGCGCACTGATAATAACCCTTTCCCTGCCGGAGACGCGGTTACCTGCGCCCCGATAATAACCCTTTCCCTGCCGGAGAAGCGGTTACCTGCGCACTGATAATAACCCTTTCCCTGCCGGAGAAGCGGTTACCTGCGCACTGATAATAACCCTTTCCCTGCCGGAGAAGCGGTTACCTGCGCACTGATAATAACCCTTTCCCTGCCGGAGACGCGGTTACCTGCGCACTGATAATAACCCTTTCCCTGCCGGAGAAGCGGTTACCTGCGCACTGATAATAACCCTTTCCCTGCCGGAGAAGCGGTTACCTGCGCACTGATAATAACCCTTTCCCTGCCGGAGAAGCGGTTACCTGCGCACTGATAATAACCCTTTCCCTGCCGGAGAAGCGGTTACCTGCCCCCTGATAATAACCCTTTCCCTGCCGGAGACGCGGTTACCTGCGCACTGATAATAACCCTTTCCCTGCCGGAGAAGCGGTTACCTGCGCCCCCTGATAATAACCCTTTCCCTGCCGGAGACGCGGTTACCTGCGCACTGATAATAACCCTTTCCCTGCCGGAGAAGCGGTTACCTGCGCACTGATAATAACCCTTTCCCTGCCGGAGAAGCGGTTACCTGCCCCCTGATAATAACCCTTTCCCTGCCGGAGAAGCGGTTACCTGCGCCCTGATAATAACCCTTTCCCTGCCGGAGACGCGGTTACCTGCGCCCTGATAATAACCCTTTCCCTGCCGGAGAAGCGGTTACCTGCGCACTGATAATAACCCTTTCCCTGCCGGAGAAGCGGTTACCTGCGCACTGATAATAACCCTTTCCCTGCCGGAGACGCGGTTACCTGCGCACTGATAATAACCCTTTCCCTGCCGGAGACGTGGTTACCTGCGCACTGATAATAACCCTTTCCCTGCCGGAGAAGCGGTTACCTGCGCACTGATAATAACCCTTTCCCTGCCGGAGACGCGGTTACCTGCGCACTGATAATAACCCTTTCCCTGCCGGAGACGCGGTTACCTGCGCACTGATAATAACCCTTTCCCTGCCGGAGAAGCGGTTACCTGCGCCCTGATAATAACCCTTTCCCTGCCGGAGACGCGGTTACCTGCCCCCTGATAATAACCCTTTCCCTGCCGGAGAAGCGGTTACCTGCGCACTGATAATAACCCTTTCCCTGCCGGAGAAGCGGTTACCTGCCCCCTGATAATAACCCTTTCCCTGCCGGAGACGCGGTTACCTGCCCCCTGATAATAACCCTTTCCCTGCCGGAGAAGCGGTTACCTGCCCCCTGATAATAACCCTTTCCCTGCCGGAGAAGCGGTTACCTGCGCCCCGATAATAACCCTTTCCCTGCCGGAGAAGCGGTTACCTGCGCACTGATAATAACCCTTTCCCTGCCGGAGACGCGGTTACCTGCGCCCTGATAATAACCCTTTCCCTGCCGGGGACGCGGTTACCTGCGCACTGATAATAACCCTTTCCCTGCCGGAGAAGCGGTTACCTGCACTGATAATAACCCTTTCCCTGCCGGAGACGCGGTTACCTGCCCCCTGATAATAACCCTTTCCCTGCCGGAGAAGCGGTTACCTGCGCCCTGATAATAACCCTTTCCCTGCCGGAGACGCGGTTACCTGCGCACTGATAATAACCCTTTCCCTGCCAGAGACGCGGTTACCTGCGCACTGATAATAACCCTTTCCTTGCCGGAGAAGCGTTTACCTGCGCACTGATAATAACCCTTTCCCTGCCGGAGAAGCGGTTACCTGCGCACTGATAATAACCCTTTCCCTGCCGGAGAAGCGGTTACCTGCGCACTGATAATAACCCTTTCCCTGCCGGAGACGCGGTTACCTGCGCCCTGATAATAAGCCTTTCCCTGCCGGAGAAGCGGTTACCTGCGCACTGATAATAACCCTTTCCCTGCCGGAGAAGCGGTTACCTGCGCCCTGATAATAACCCTTTCCCTGCCGGAGACGCGGTTACCTGCGCACTGATAATAACCCTTTCCCTGCCGGAGACGCGGTTACCTGCCCCCTGATAATAACCCTTTCCCTGCCGGAGAAGCGGTTACCTGCCCCCTGATAATAACCCTTTCCCTGCCGGAGACGCGGTTACCTGCGCACTGATAATAACCCTTTCCCTGCCGGAGAAGCGGTTACCTGCCCCCTGATAATAACCCTTTCCCTGCCGGAGAAGCGGTTACCTGCGCACTGATAATAACCCTTTCCCTGCCGGAGACGCGGTTACCTGCGCCCTGATAATAACCCTTTCCCTGCCGGAGACGCGGTTACCTGCGCCCTGATAATAACCCTTTCCCTGCCGGAGAAGCGGTTACCTGCCCCCTGATAATAACCCTTTCCCTGCCGGAGACGCGGTTACCTGCGCACTGATAATAACCCTTTCCCTGCTGGAGACGCGGTTACCTGCGCACTGATAATAACCCTTTCCCTGCTGGAGATGCGGTTACCTGCGCACTGATAATAACCCTTTCCCTGCCGGAGAAGCGGTTACCTGCCCCCTGATAATAACCTTTTCCCTGCCGGAGAAGCGGTTACCTGCCCCCTGATAATAACCCTTTCCCTGCCGGAGAAGTATGGAATGGGCGATAAAAACAATTATAATACAAGGAGGATTATTAGAATAATAATTACAGTATATAATACCACTATTGTCGCAACCAATGATAACATGCACGACATTAACAGTGGGACTTTGAACGTCTGTCTCTTGTAAAATATAATACCAATAATAATATTGTGTTTAAATTTGTCACATATTCCTTACATAATGAAATAATAAGGTTAGTATAAATATATATATATATATATATATATATATATATATATATATATATATATATATATATATATATATATATATCCTGTGCCACATAGAAGAAAATACTACTTCGAATAAATATAATTCGATCAGTATTGGAACAGCATATCCAGTGTAAAACAGAATAATAGACTGGATTGTAATAATTATAACAATTACTTGTATCGCCTTAAAAAAGGAGTGAAAATCAGGCCTTTCTCTGAAAGATTAATAGGTAGAAAAGATCCATCTAGATAGTAAAAAAAAAAATGTGGGGGATTTTTTTTTACCTGATTCAGGACTAATTGTTTAAAGAATTATACAAAGTAAAAATAAGACAAAGAAAAGTGGATGTTATGGAGAAAGGAGGAGGAGATGGAGGGCTGGAGGGAGAGAGTGTGAGAGTGCACAGAGGCAGCAGGACTTGTACACACAGACTAGCCATTGTTGGCAAAGGAGTTGGAGGGATGCAGTACAGACTCATACATAGGACTGGGTGTGGTCGTGGGGGTCCCAGGTTATATTAGAGGGGGCAGCGAGGAGAAAGAGACCCTGATGGGCACTGCTGTGGGGCTATACACCTGAACAACAAGGGTCTGTGACCTGTCGGACATTATATAGAAACACTGACACGAGGTTGTCTCCGGTCAGCAGACACCCACTACAAAGGACAGAGAGAGAGAGGGGGGGGGGGGGGGGACATATGAGGATGAGAATAGGAATCTAGACTTGTGTATCAGAGCCGTCCAGCTGCAAAACTGAGCTTAAACGTGGTGAAAGAAACCCATCGCCAGATGTAAGAACTATAAAGTCACGGGGTATTGGGGTATTGGGGTATTGGGGTAGTGGCCGCTGACACCTGGTGCCATGTTTAGCCTAGTTTGGCCTAGTTAAGCAGACTTTGGTTGCACACTGCACAGTACTGTGTGTGAGGAGCTCTGTGAGACTAACGCGAGTACCTCCCAGGAACTCGCACCCTCAAGCCCTCCAGGAAAGAAAGGGTTAAATAGTTATTTACCCAGGTCACTGTTCTTGGATAGGATAAGCATGGGCACCCCACGTGTCTGATCTGCAGCTCTATTCTTGCCTACACTGTGCCATCCTCACCTGAGTGCTATGCCCACGCCCCTCCTAGCCTGGTCAGTGGATGGCCGGGCACTACACTGTGCCATCCTCACCTGAGTGCTATGCCCACGCCCCTCCTAGCCTGGTCAGTGGATGGCCGGGCACTACACTGTGCCATCCTCACCTGAGTGCTATGCCCACGCCCCTCCTAGCCTGGTCAGTGGATGGCCGGGCACTACACTGTGCCATCCTCACCTGAGTGCTAGGCCCACGCCCCTCCTAGCCTGGTCAGTGGATGGCCGGGCACTACACTGTGCCATCCTCACCTGAGTGCTATGCCCACGCCCCTCCTAGCCTGGTCAGTGGATGGCCGGGCACTACACTGTGCCATCCTCACCTGAGTGCTATGCCCACGCCCCTCCTAGCCTGGTCAGTGGATGGCCGGGCACTATACTGTGCCATCCTCACCTGAGTGCTATGCCCACGCCCCTCCTAGCCTGGTCAGTGGATGGCCGGGCACTATACTGTGCCATCCTCACCTGAGTGCTATGCCCACGCCCCTCCTAGCCTGGTCAGTGGATGGCCGGGCACTATACTGTGCCATCCTCACCTGAGTGCTATGCCCACGCCCCTCCTAGCCTGGTCAGTGGATGGCCGGGCACTACACTCAAAATCTTAGGGTGATATTTATCAAACTGGTGTAACCTGACCCTCCCCCCACAGAAAAGGAACTCAGTTGATAGCACAGAGTTTCCTAATCAGCTTTCTATTATCTCCATATCTGAAGGCCGGAGTGCGCAAACCTTTGCGTCTGTGCCCCCCTGCCCCTCCCTTACCTTTTCTCCAGCGTTTTTAGACGTCACGACATTTGGCGCTGCGTTGCCATGGCGACGCATCGCCAGGAGCCGCCGGAGACCGGGTAAGAAGCCTCGTGTGCTCCCCCGGCATTTAATTTAAATGCTTTGGGGAAGAGTGTTGGGCCTCTGTAAGCACCCCCCCCCAATGTTGCGCCCCCTCCCCTGGGGGGCACACCCCCTTGTTTGCGCACCATAAGCCAGGGGTGGGCAACTCCAGTCCTTAAGGTCAACCAACAAGTCAGGTTTTCAGGATATGCCTGCTTCAGCACAGGTGGCTCAATCAGTGGAGACTGAAAACCTGACCTGTTGGGGGGTCTCGAGGGCTGGAGTTGCCCACCTCTGCCTTAAGTGTTAAAGTCTTCCGACTGCCTAAAAAAAACGAAGCTAATCCCATTTCCTTGTGCGGGACCTCTTTTCTTTAATAAACCCTGTCCTGTTTTTGCACGTTTCGCCCCAGACAAACACCTCCTTTGAAAGGAGAAATGCAAAAATAAAACGGCACAACCCGCCCACCCTGTTATTTCATGCGGTCGCTTAATCCCACACTTTGGCACCACTTCTTACTTCTTTTAGTGCACCGATGGGTTAATCGGCGGCGTGCAAAGCGAGGGAATCCCCAGTTATGACAACGCTCCAATTATTATAAACGAAGCACCCTATAATTTCCTTTAAAAAAAAACCCAAATGCTGCGCCAGCGGTGGAAGGCAGAGGGTGGGCGAGCTGAGGGCAGAGGGTGGGAGAGCTGAGGGCAGAGGGTGGGCGAGCTGAGGGCAGAGGGTGCGCGAGCTGAGGGCAGAGGGTGGGCGAGCTGAGGGCAGAGGGTGGGCGAGCTGAGGGGACCCCCACATCTGTTCCCAGCCACATTACTGCTGCTTATTATTTGGAAACGTACAATTCCACTTTCTTTTTGTTTGAAGAAATAGGGGATTTATTTGACAGCATAATGCAGGGGTTGGGGGCAACTCCAGTCCTCAGGGGCCACCAACAGGTCAGGTTTTCAGGATATCCCTGCTTCAGCACAGGTGGCTCAGTTGGAGATTGAGCCCCGGATCTCCTGAACACCTGGCCTGTTGGTGGCCCCTGGAGGACTGGAGTTGCCCAGCCTGGCATAAAGAGTGCTGTAAAGCATGCACAGTAACGCTATTATCGTTTATTTGTAAACACCAACATATTCCGTAGTGTGGTACAAATGGGGGGTACAGAGCTTACTTCTATCGCTGTCCAACCCTATCCCTCACTTCTTTGGGGTTCCTCCCAGCACAGCAACCACTCACACCTCTCCCCTAATGATCGGGTAACTCTGGTGCCCCCCTCCTCAGATCTGCTTCAGTGTTTGCGCTTTAAATCGGTTTAAAGAGACTCGTTCATATTTCCACATCAGGAAGTGCTAAGAGCCCCGGGGGCAAAAAAGGTTTAATGTTGTAAGCAGGGGGAGGCTGTTATAGGTCGGAGTCCCCACGTGGTCCTGCTCCTGTATATAAGAGTTTGGGGGTATTGGCCCTGTGCCCTGAGTGCAGAACAAGGAGCTAAATAGGACAATCACTTGGAGGGGATCAGACCGCTCCCCCCCCCCCCACCCTGTGCAGCGGAGACAGGGGGGTCCCAGTGGATGTGCCGGAACCCCCCCCTCACATGCCTCTCTTCTTACTGCGGACAGGGGGCAGAGACCCTGTGTGAGGGCAGGAGGGGGGCAGAGACCCTGTGTGAGGGCAGGAGGGGGGCAGAGACCCTGTGTGAGGGCAGGAGGGGGGGCAGAGACTCTGTGTGAGGGCAGGAGGGGGGCAGAGACCCTGTGTGAGGGCAGGAGGGGGGCAGAGACTCTGTGTGAGGGCAGGAGGGGGGCAGAGACTCTGTGTGAGGGCAGGAGGGGGGCAGAGACCCTGTGTGAGGGCAGGAGGGGGGCAGAGACCCTGTGTGAGGGCAGGAGGGGGGGCAGAGACCCTGTGTGAGGGCAGGAGGGGGGGGCAGAGACTCTGTGTGAGGGTAGGAGGGGGGGCAGAGACACTGTGTGAGGGCAGGAGGGGGGGCAGAGACTCTGTGTGAGGGCAGGAGGGGGGGCAGAGACCCTGTGTGAGGGCAGGAGGGGGGCAGAGACCCTGTGTGAGGGCAGGAGGGGGGCAGAGACCCTGTGTGCGGGCAGGAGGGGGGCAGAGACCCTGTGTGAGGGCAGGAGGGGGGCAGAGACTCTGTGTGAGGGCAGGAGGGGGGGCAGAGACTCTGTGTGAGGGCAGGAGGGGGGGGCAGAGACTCTGTGTGAGGGCAGGAGGGGGGGGCAGAGACTCTGTGTGAGGGCAGGAGGGGGGGCAGAGACTGTGTGAGGGCAGGAGGGGGGGGCAGAGACCCTGTGTGAGGGCAGGAGGGGGGGCAGAGACCCTGTGTGAGGGCAGGAGGGGGGGCAGAGACTGTGTGAGGGCAGGAGGGGGGGGCAGAGACCCTGTGTGAGGGCAGGAGGGGGGCAGAGACCCTGTGTGAGGGCAGGAGGGGGGGGGGCAGAGACCCTGTGTGAGGGCAGGAGGGGGGCTGCTGACCTGCTGCTCTCCTCGGACATCACTCCCAATGGAATCTCCGTATTGCACATCCCATGTGTGAGCGCAATAAGCGGGGAAGGAGGGGGCTGCGCGGGGGGCTCAGGTTATTGGCTACTGCATGTAGGGAGGGTCTGACATCTGCACTCACTGATCAGAAAGGGGGTTTGTGTGTTTGAATGAGACATTGAGGAGAACTCCTCAGTCTGTGATCGTATATCCGAGGACCTCCCCCCCCCCCCCCCAAGTCCGGGAGACCCTGCACCCCTCAAGTCCGGGAGACTGCACCCCCCAAGTCCGAGAGACCCTGCACCCCCCCCCCAAGTCCGAGAGACTCTGCCCCCCCCCCCCCCGTGCTGCGGATGGGACCCGGTGAGGAGACCCTGAGTACCTGCCCCCCCCCCCTCTGTGTGACTGTCACAGGGGCAGATAACTTGCTGCTAACAGAAAGGAGATTACAGCAGCGAGTCTGTCACTGACACTTCCAGCGCCGGACACAGCGCCCCCCGGACACAGCGCCCCCCGGACACAGCGGCCCCCGGACTCCCCCCGGACTCAGCGCCCCCCGGACTCAGCGCCCCCCGGACACAGCGCCCCCCGGACTCAGCGCCCTCCGGACTCAGAGCCCACCCGGACTCAGAGCCCCCCCGGACTCAGAGCCCCCCCGGACTCAGCCCCCCCCCGGACTCAGCGCCCCCCGGACTCAGCGCCCCCCGGGACTCAGCACCCCCCCGGACTCAGCGCCCCCCCGGACTCAGCACCCCCCCGGACTCAGCACCCCCCGGACTCAGCACCCCCCCGGGACACAGCGCCCCCCGGACTCAGCACCCCCCCCGGGACTCAGCGCTCCCCGGACTCAGCGCCCCCCGGGACTCAGCGCCCCCCGGACTCAGCGCTCCCCGGACTCAGCGCCCCCCGGGACTCAGCGCCCCCCGGACTCAGCGCTCCCCCGGGACACAGCGCCCCCCGGGACTCAGCACCCCCCCGGACTCAGCACCCCCCGGGACTCAGCACCCCCCCGGACTCAGCACCTCCCGGACTCCCCCCGGACTCAGCGCCCCCCCGGACTCCCCCCGGACTCAGCGCCCCCCCGGAGCCCCCTGCACTGCACGGTCCCGTTGCCCGGCACGGTGACGCCCGCGGGTGATACTTCTCCCCCTGTGCCAGTCGCGCAGTGCGATGCCCAGCCCGCCCCCCGCCCTCCTGCTGATGCTGCTGGCCGGTGTCCTGTGCGCGGCCGGTAACCCCACGCCGGAGCCGCCGGCCCCGGACACCTGCTCGTCCTGCGGCCTCAGACCCCCGGAGGAGGGCAGCCGGATGGACCAGGACTTCCTGGAGGCGGTGAAGAGGCACATCCTGAGCCGGCTGCACATGCGGGGCCGGCCCAACATCACCCACGCGGTGCCCAAGGCGGCCATGGTGACCGCGCTGAGGAAGCTGCACGCCGGCCGGCTGAGGGAGGACGGCCGGCTGGAGATCCCTCACCTGGACGGACACGCCATGTCCAGCCCCGAGCAGCAGGAGCAGAGCTCCGAGATCATCAGCTTCGCGGAGACAGGTGGGGGCGACCGGACACACTCACACTCTCACAGACACTCACTCTAACTGACACACTCACACTGACACACTCTCTCACTGACACTCACTCTCTCACTGACACTCACATTCTCACTGACACTCACATTCTCACCGACACTCACATTCTCACTGACACTCACATTCTCACTGACACTCACACTCTCATTGACACTCACACTCTCACTGACACACTCACACTTTGACACTCACTTTCTCACTGACACTCACTTTCTCACTGACACTCACTTTCTCACTGACACTCATTTTCTCACTGACACTCGCTCTCTCACTGACACTCGCTCTCTCACTGACACTCACTTTCTCACTGACACTCACATTCTCACTGACACTCACCATCTCACTGACACTCACACTGACACTCACTCTCACACTGACACACAAACACTCTGACACACTCGCACTCTGACACTCACTCTCACTGACACACTCACACTCACACTGACACTCACTCTCTCACTGATGCTCATATTCTCACTGACACTCACATTCTCACTGACACTCACTCTGACTGACACACTCTGACTGACACACACTCTGACACTCAGTCTCTCACTTACACTCACTCTCTCAGGACACTCACATTCTCACTGACACTCTCTCTCTCTCACTGACACTCACTCTCTCGCTGACACTCACTCTCTCGCTGATACTCACTCTCTCACTGAAGTTCACACTGACACTCACTCTCTCATTGACACACAAACACTCTGACACACACACACTCACTGACAGGCACTCTTTCACTGACACACTCACATTCTCACTGACACTCACTCTCTCACTGACACACTTGCAGCACTGACACACACTCTGACACTCACTCTCTCACTGACACACTCACTCTCTCACTGACACAGAGAGACACACACTCAGTCTCACTGACACATTCAATCACTAACACACTGACTGTAGATATGTACATATCATGTATTTTACAGTATCTGAAAGTATTTGTGTCTGTATAAATATGTGTGTGAGATATTATAATTATATAATATAATTAATTATAATATATATATATATATATACACTGTACATATACAGACACATTATGTATTGTTTGGTAAAAACTCTATTCTCTGCAGTGCCCATCTGTCTCTACCAGGGGTCACTGGAATAACACACACCTGCATCTCTGAACAAGTGGTTCTACCTGTACTGTAGATGTACGGTATACCTATACATGTATGTATATAGCTCCCCCTCTCTCGATGTAATTATTCAAGTCACTCAGTGACTGTTATATATTGCACTTACTTTAAAAGGACTGGGACATGTTTGTTTTATGGTATTTCGAAGAGTGCCTGCACACTATATATGTAAATATAATTATGTAGAGGTACTCCAAATAATATATATATATATATAGTAAGTACAGGTATACAGTACATATACAGGCAAACCACTTGTTCAGAGATGCAGGTGTGTATTATTCCGATGACCCCAGGCAGAGACATCTGGGCACTGTAGAGAATAGAGTTTTTACCACACAATACATAATGTGTGCGCATATGTATGTGTGTGTGTGTGTGTGTGTGTGCGTGTGTATATATATAATTACAGTACGGACAGAATAACATACTGTACATGTGCTTGTGAGGGGAAGAAGCTACAGAGCCAGGCAGCATGATCTCAGCTAAGTAACGCCAGAGTAAATAGATTGCATTACCTCTAACACCTGCATAGTAATCAGGGGCAGCCTTTGCTTGTAATAATAAAGAACAAATTATCCAATAGTTAATTTTCTTAGTATTTTCCTTGGGGTTATATCTTAAAAACCAAAACTTTTTTAATCAAAAGGTGCTATATAGAAAACAAAGTGTGTGTGTGTGTGTGTGTGTGTGTGTGACCGCACACACACACACACACACACACACACACACACACACACACACACACTTACTTGCCTAGGTGCCAGATAAAGTCAGGCGATAAGGTTGTGTAAAAGGACGGCTCCTACAGGACTTGCTTGAAGTGAATGTAGATTTTATTATCATATACCAACGTTTCGATCACTCTAGGGAACCTTTTATCAATGGACCAAACTGATGATATATCAAAATAAAATGCACATTTAATTCAAGCAAGTCCTGTAAGTGCCATCCTTACACGCACACGCGCACACACACATATATATATATATATATATATATATATATATATATATATATATATATATATATATCTAAAAGAGTCTGTTAGCTGGCACCCTGCATAGTGATGTACAATGGAGGTGCTAGTCACATATAGATAATATGAACAATATTACCATCCTTGCGTCCGGTAAGAAGAGACAGCACTCACATACAGTAATCCAAAAATTATTGTATATAAGCCTGAATACAATCATTTTTGGATTACTGTATGTGAGTGCTGTCTCTCCTTACCGGACGCAAGGATGGTAATATTGTTCATATATAATTACATTCTCTTACATTCAGCTCTTTGGAGCAGAGTTCCTTCTTATTGTCTCAGTTTGCCTTAACTTCCATGTGCTCTTTGTGTTATACAATGTTATTACACACACACGCGCACACACACGCACACACACACACACACACACACATGCACACACACACACACGCAAAGGCAAAGTGAATGCTAGAAAATCTTATGTGAGTAACAATCTCAGCGGGTGCAGCAGTGAGAGTTGACCGTCCCCTTGTAATGTCCCCTTGTAATGTCCAGCCAACGTAACCTCTCTGCAGCCAGATGCTACTTGTGAATGTTTTCAAGTCTACTTTGACACAGTAACCTATAGGTTATAGCCTTATGTGAACTAGACCAGTACAGATATGCAGTAATGCAGCGGTTTCCCGCACTCTATCATGAAAAGAGACATGGTTTGGGGGTGTAACATTTTAACAAACCTTTTTATCAGACTGCAGCCTTGAGATTCGGCCTTTAATTATGTAATATATTTCTTTCTTGCTAAACCACCCCCCCCCCCCCCCCCAAAAAAAAACATGTTGCAGTTTCTCTCGATAAAAGCAATCACGATTATGTTACAATTCACAATGTGCGGTAAAATGAACGGGTGCTGAATATTTTTTTAACGTAGGTTTCCTTTTTTCCGCCTCCCCACAAAAAACAATCGGAAAGAACGTAACCGTTGTTTGAGGCGCTAATTTTCTAGTTCATTGTCTCTGATTTTTTGCAATGAATCAAGTCTTTCCGTAGCAATAAAATTGCACATTTATCTCTGAAAGCCCCACTGCAGGATATGAAACACTTCCTCTCCTAGGTGGGTATTAATACTGCTGTACTCCTCCAGGTATTAATACTGCTGTACTCCTCCAGTTCTCACACCAGTCCGTGTATTGAAGTTTTCTGGGGCTTATACTTCATTCAGATCCATGTTAAAGCTCTTGGCAGAGAGTTTTTTTTGTGTGCGGTGCAGGAGAGGACACTGCTTGTGAAACAAACAGCTCTGCAGAGTTATTCAGTGAGAAACCGGGATAGGGGATTCATTGAGCAAAGTTGATTGTGCAAGGGGGTAACATTTATTACCTTGGCTGCCAGGGGGAGTACGAAAACTGTGTGCTGTGCCAATCATTCCAGACCCCTCTGCTACTGAGGGTGTTAATAGGGAAGTGTATCAACATGTGAGGCAGATAACACATTTAAATCAGGGGTGGGCAACTCCAGTCCTCAAGAGCTCCCAACAGGTCAGGTTTTCAGAGTATCGCTGCTTCAGCACAGGTGACTCAGTCGAAGAATGTACCACCTGTGCTGAAGCAGAGAAATCCTGCAAACCTGAGCTGTTGGTGGCCCTTGAGGACTGGCGTTGCTCACCCCCTGATTTAAATGATTCCCAGTGTTTGAAGGAAAGCGAAGGCTTTGGTTTGTTAACCCACGGTGTGCTGGTGGAAACAGTCATGCATGGAAGAGCTCTTCCTCCAGCACGGAGAGGGTTAAGGCAGGCGGCCAGGCACAGCAGGTGTGGTCCAGAGAGGTTTTGCTTTTAAATCTAACTTTCTTCACATTGGATAAAACCTGACACACACAGAACCTTTTGTCCACTCGCTATTGGGGAAGTCCCACAGTATACCCCTCTCCCTGTGCATTGTACATGAGTTTGTCTCAAGCATTCAATCGGAAAGTCTGTAAATCTGAGAACGGGGGAAATGAAGCCAGAGTTATCTGCACAGGGGTACTGTATGATGTTCTATAGCAGAGGGGGCTCAACTCCAGTCCTCAAGCCTCCCTAACAGGGCAGGTTTTCAGGATATCCCAGCTTCAGCACAGGTGGCTCAGCTCTGACTGTGCCACCTGTTCTGAAGCTGGGACTGATTGAGCACCCCAGTGCTGAAGCAGGGATAGCCTGAAAACCTGACCTG
Organism: Ascaphus truei; assembly: GCF_040206685.1. NCBI lineage: Eukaryota > Metazoa > Chordata > Amphibia > Anura > Ascaphidae > Ascaphus > Ascaphus truei. Next base: position 106,817,262 of record NC_134489.1, read on the forward strand.
TTGGGCAGGGGATGGGGGGGGGGGGGGGGAGGGGGAAGCTTGAGGACTGGAGTTGAGCACCCTTATTTTATAGCATGAAAATCAGTTTCCTCACACTGAAAAGCAAGCACATCTTAATGGGAATATAACAGGCAGCAAAAGTACCGGGTCTCCCTGCTCCTATTGGCTTATTTCCCTAACAATCAGCCAATAGCAGAGCTCTTCTTCCCCACAGCAGTATTTCAGCATTGGTGCCTGAAGGGGACGTGTGACCATTCCGGATGTTATGTCCACTCTGACCGTGTCATTAATGAATGGAACGAATGCATTTCGGGTTCCTTGTTGCAGAAGGAGCTGGAAGTTTGTAGTTAATACCCAATATTGATTTTATTCCGCATCATGTTTCTCTTGGGTCGGGGAGTCTTTACAATAATGCAACTTTTCAATGTCATGTCTTCTCACGGCATTTCTTTCTCTTCTGCAGACGATCTGACGGCTTCCAGGGTCCGCCTCTCGTTCATGATCTCAAACGAAGGGAACCAAAACCTCTTCGTCTTCCAGTCCAACCTGTGGCTTTACCTGAAGCTGCTGCCCGAGGCCACGGAGAAGGGCAACCGGCGCAAAATCCGGATGAAGGTGCATTTCCAAGACCCGGCCAACCCAGAAACCATGAGTGTGGTAGAGAAGAAAGTTGATATCAGAAGAAGCGGTTGGCATACGTTCCCCCTCTCCGAGGCTATCCAGGCTCTCTTCGAGAAGGGGGAGAGGAGGCTGAATCTGGAGGTCCAGTGCGATGGGTGCGAGGAGTATTCAGTTATCCCAGTTTACGTGGACCCCGGCGAAGAATCCCATCGGCCCTTTCTGGTGGTCCATGCCCGTTTAGCCGACAACAAGCACCGGATTCGGAAAAGAGGCCTCGAGTGTGATGGACGCACAAATCTGTGTTGCAGGCAGCAGTTTTACATTGACTTCCGACTCATTGGCTGGAATGATTGGATCATAGCTCCATCAGGATACTATGGGAATTACTGTGAGGGCAGCTGCCCAGCTTACTTGGCTGGAGTCCCAGGTTCAGCGTCGTCCTTTCACACAGCGGTGGTGAATCAGTACAGGATGAGAGGGCTGAATCCAGGGACTGTGAACTCCTGTTGCATTCCAACCAAGCTAAGCACGATGTCTATGCTCTACTTCGATGACGAATACAACATTGTCAAAAGAGACGTTCCCAACATGATTGTGGAGGAATGTGGATGTGCATGATTGGGGTGTCAGGACGATTCCCAGATTTCGCTGTGCTTCCTCCTGCAGAGATGCCATGCCACTGTGATGTTTGGGGGAAGAAGGTAATTTCACATTTGTAAGTGAGACCCGTGCCAGTCTGTGGATATCCCATCACCTCCATAGACTTCTAGATGACACATCTTACAATCCTGAAAGTAGCAAGGGCCAGAAAGGCAAATTCACAGGGCATCAGCAAACATGCAACTTTGACGCCAGCAAGTGCCAGTGAATGGAAAAATCTGAGACGTTTTCACCTGCCTTGAGGGCACGGTTAACATTTCACCGGATGAAGAGATAACACATTCCTGACCGCCTGTCTTAAGTGACCAACTGCGGAAGCTGCACTCCTACCTCCGCTGAAGGCGGTAGCTTCTTCTTGCTTTCCATGTAATCCTCTTCCAGCACTTCCAGCAAGGAATGTATAGTTACACTGTAGCCGGACTAGGGAAAACCCTAATCCCAAAATGGGGTCTTCACAGATTGCTTCCATGGTCCAGAGGATGGCAAGCACTCTGTACTGGCGGTGCCCAAATGGGGACCCCACCAACAATGACAAACCTCTTTTGCATTTAGCCCACAATGCACTTGTGGAGTCTCTGCTCCGCCTCTTGAATGGGACAACAAGCATCATTTCTACTGTATGGACTTCAGCGACTGTTACACATGAACAGTGCTGCACAGAGAACTCTGCAGTCCCGAGTCAGTCTTTGGAGGTCATTGGCATTTACACCAGAGAGAATCAGCCTCAGAAGGGAATGAAGATGTAATACCGATGCATCTTTTATTAACCCTTCCTGCGCCCGAGGGGCCTGCAACGCATTGCTTTGCATGTTCTGGATCAATTCCTCTGCAATGCGTTTCTGGGTCCACCTGGCACCTAAGGGGTTAACGATTCAGGGCTGAATGATAAGAATTTTGGTAATGAGTCTGGGCGAGAAGAGGCGTTCCTTTCCCAATGGGGAATGTCGGGCAGAAAGCACACGGCATAGCACTTGCAAACCGCTAGTTCGGAGGCGGCCAACACCGGTCCTTAAGGGCCACCAACAGGTCAGGTTTTCAGGATATCCCTGCTTCAGCACAGGTAACTCAATCAGTGGCTTAGTTGAGGACTGAGCCACTGATTGAGCCACCTGTGCTGAAGCAGAGACTGATTGAGCCACCTGTGCTTAAGCAGGGATGTCCTGAAAACCTGACCTGTTGGTGGCCGTTGTGGACTGGAGCTGGCCGCCCCTGTGCTAGTTACTCATCTTAGAGCACTTGCACTTCTCACTGCCTGGAAAAGTGGTACACGCCAGTGCACTTATTCTCACTCGCTGTCGCGTTCCACCCCTTCCTTCTGCAGGGGCCACCTTCAGAAGCAGAGGGGCTCAAACAGCAGGGCCACATATTTGGAGACTTTTACGATAGACGCTGAATCTGCAAATACAGGGCTCGCAGGGGCAGTCTCACCTAGTCTGTTCGAAAGAACTCAGCCATGCAACACATTTCCTATTACAGGGAGGCCAACTCCAGTCCTTAAGGGCCACAAACAGATCAGGTTTTAAGGATATCCCTGATTCAGCACAGGTGGCTCAATTAGTGTCTCAGTCAACGACTGAGCCACCTGTGCTGAAGCAGGGATATCCTTAAGACTTGACCTGTTGGTGGCCCTTGCGGATTGGCGTCGGCCTCCCTGCACTATGACATTCAAGCTGTTTCATAGTTTACGTTTTAGATAATAAACTCGTCAATTTAATCCCAGAAGCAAATTCCATGTAGCACGCACGATATACTGCTCGGTACGAGCGTCACCGTCCCAGCTCGGGAGCCATTCTGGAATATTTGTGCCCGTCCGGCGCTGGGCGGGAGAGCCAGTGATTAATACATTAACGAGGGCAGCAATTTGAAAATGTATGTATAGTATGTATATCTGTTTTTTTTTGTAGCGCCATCCAGCAGTAATCGCCACAACACAATCACGCCATACAAGTAAACACTAGGAAAAGCAGTTCCTGTCGCAAAGAGCTTACAATCTAACCATGCACCGCACGCGTCGCTGCACATGGATATTTCCACAAGCGTAAAACGAAAATCTACAGTGATCAGGATGCAAAAGGCAACGAGTGAAAGTAAAATATACTTTCCGAATGCTGTAGGTGGGATGGAGCCCAGGACAGGCTCGCCCTGCGGGCGTCTTGTGGCAGTGCCCACGTAACCGGCTGGCTTAAGATCCCGTTTTCACCAGCGGGTGGATTGATTTATCTGGTGAATGATACACTGATTCTGCTACTTATCTGAAAGGAGACGAGTAGCTGTCCCTGCTGTTTTGTACAAGTGCTGCCCGAGCTATGCATTTCAAAGGCACCCACACACTGGACAGAATGGACTGTTGACACCCTTCCTCCCCCCACCCCCCACCCTCCACCCTAATATATATTTTTTTATACTTGAAAATAAATTTGTTCGCTTTTTTTTTTTTTTTTCTTAAGCGAAGGATTGCTTGTGATATTTTGCACTGAATAGATGCATGACTAGTCAAAAACTGCCATTTGTAAAAGAAAATAAAATGTTATTTTTATAGCAACAGATTGAATACACTTTCATTGTATTATACATCGTTTTGGAACCAAAGAGGCCAGCGTGTTAGTTGTAATTTTTATGCTATGGCGGGTCATTTACACTGTAGCTGAGGGGGGCTCAATTCCAGTCCTCAAGACCCCCCCAACAGGTCAGGTTTTCAGGATATCCCTGCTTCAGCAGAGGTGGCTCAATCAGTTCCTGCATCAGCACAGGTGGCTCAGTCTTTGACTGAGCCACCTGTGCTGAAGCTGGGATATCCTTAAAACCTGGCCTGTTTTGGGGGTCTCGAGCCCCCTTGGTGTAGATAATGTGGGTAGCCTCTCATGAGATCTGTGTGACCTTCTGCAGGTGTACCAATGCATTTTATCTGTTCATTTCAGTGTCTTTTCTATTCAATCTACACATGGAATGAAGAATGAAAAAAAAAAATCACTATTGTAGCATAAAAATGTGCATTCTTAAATTCAATGTTTGTTTTATTTAATACAAAGTTCATGTTAGTTTCTGTTACATAATATTAATTTAAAACCAAACAATGTTTTTTTTTTTCCACGTAGGTGTGCTGTCAGAAGCATTTATTTTTTTTGGTGTATAGTTTAAATAAATAAAAAACTTTTAAAACCTAAAAAGGCATCTTGCAACTCATTGTCATTTTAACAAGCGATGGGTGAAACATTTGTACTCCGCTGCGAATGTGGCAAATTTTATTCATTTGGACATTTCAGAAAATTCACAAAAAGCACCATTCTTTGACAAAGTTCAAACACCAAAATCTATTTCATGGATTAAACATCAGTTTATTTGCATTTATTTATTCCCCCCCCTATTCTTTAATAAAAATATACTTTTTTTTTTTTACCTTAAACATTTTTATAGATTGTTTCTTTTATTGTGATTACACTAACACATACATTTCCCCAATACAAATAAATAGATACACTATTTAGTGTAACTCTTCACTAAAACAGTATAACAGACCCTTGTAAATAGAAACACAATAGGAGGGGGTGTAACATAGCAATCTATACATAATATACAGATTTAATAGCACAATATAGTGTCAGGCTAAAAAAGAACGTGAAGAAACCTTCTGCAGCTTAGCAAACAAATCACACAAACTCTACATCATTTTCTACAAATTTATTGCAAATAAAAATATCACGTGAGTGAATTCACAGGTCTCAGCAGGCCTGGAACCCTGCCTTTCCCCGTTATCCCTTAGCATGCAATGCTCATGCTGCAGCCAGGGATTCTGGGAAGTGACATGCAAATGAGCACCCTTTGCGTCATATCCAATTCAACGTGGGACCCCTATAAGCGTCTGCCTGCCACATTACACAGCTATTCAGCACAGCCGGGGTTACAGAAGTGCAGAGCCAGTAGCCCTACTCAGACAGCAGCTTTGAACTTGTAGGTCCTATCCGTGGGAGGTCGGTTATACAGGCTTTGCAATGTGACGCCGCTGGGATAGGGTTCAACCTACACATTATATACGTTATGGTGGGTAAAAAAGTGACAAAAACCTTCCCCCGTACACAGCAAATAAAACTACCCCGTGTGCACAGTCACACGTGTCAGACAGATCTGCTGCCCTTCCCCATTATCCCCAGCTTCACCCGCATCGACGTTCCCAAGACGACATGCATTGCTGGCCTCTGGCAGTGAACGGGTTAAACATAATGGGGACACAATGTTAGGTCACAGTAAGTCCGGACACGTGTGTGCGTGTAATTTAATGTGTAGACGGAGACGCAGCGGGGTTTTTTGTTACAGAAATCGCTGCTCACTTACACTCACTGTGCGAGGGCAAGAAGGGGAGATCTCACGGGAGCGGCAGGGAGCTTTGTAGCCTCCCACTGCAAAGACCACTGTCTTTACTGTAGTACTGGGGGTGGCCAAATCCAGTCCTCAAAGGCCACCAACAGGTCAGGTTTTCAGGATATTCCTGCTTCAGCACAGGTGCCTCAGTCAGTTCCTGCTTCAGCACAGGTGGCTTAATGAGTCGCTCAGCCACCTGTGTTAAAGCAGAGATATCCTTAGAATGTGGCCCCTGAGGACTGGAGTTGGCCGCCCTGCTGTGTAATAGTAAAAAAAACCTCCTAGATAGCCGTAAATAGAAATACCGATGTATATACTGTACTGGGTGTGTTTGTGTGTGTATATATACTGTACTGGGTGTGTGTGTATATACTGTACTGGGTCTGTGTTTGTGTGTGTGTGTGTATATACTGTACTGGGTGTGTGTGTGTGTATATACTGTACTGTGTGTGTGTGTGTGTGTGTCCTGTCCTGTTGGTGGGGGTTGGGACTGCAGTTGAGATCCCATAGGTAATAGGTCAGTGTAGCATGATCACCACAAGAACTGAAACAAGACCTGGCAAAGGTTCCCCCACCCCCCCTACTCTTGTGCTATTTAAGAACCATACATTCTGTGATAATAGTCGTTAAGCATTCCCATTTGTGATACGTATTGTTCTATTATTATCGCTATTAAATTTGGGCTTATTCTGAGACTCTTTTCGTTTTCTCTATCAATCAGTGTGTGCTGGAGCTTTTTTGGGTTTTCTAAGTCCTGGCAAAGGGATCTCTGATCAGCATAGTGTAACCCTGTTTCAGCCAGAAGGTTCTGTACACAGCAAAAGGGATCTAGTTACAGCCAGAGGGATCTGTACCCAGCAAAAGGGATCTAGTTACAGCCAGAGGGATCTGTACCCAGCAAAAGGGATCTAGTTACAGCCAGAGGGATCTGTACCCAGCAAAAGGGATCTAGTTACAGCCGTTTCACTTTTACATTGTCATCTTCAATACACAATTATTAAAAATAATTCTGTCGTTTATTTTAAAGAAATATCACGCAAACTATATTTTTCTGGGTCTCTTAAAATGGCCACGGTGGGAAATGCGCTCTGCTTTGGAAATGCTGCAGTGTGTGTGCAACACGCGGGACATTCCTGTGACTTCCGTGGACACAGATGGTGGCCATTTTAAAAGTGGCCAGTATCCTTCATATTGCTAAACTATGACGCTCTTCAACATAACAATCACACAAGGTCATCAATACACAAAGGGAATAGAGGCGTGTTTACCCACTTCCCTGGTACAGGGCCCGGCAAGCAATGGTGGGGAAGGAGTTAAATGAATAATGCCATGCTTACTAAATAGTGCTTTTCCATACTTACCAGCATGTGTCCATTAGGTGACTTCCGGAGATGCAAGGTGTTTTATGGAGTAGCCCTTAGTAAACATGGGCCTAAGAGCTTACACTTGCTTGAAAGACCAATATATGAGACTGCCCCTCCAACTCCAGGTATCAAAGTCTGCAAACCCCCCAAATACCTGGCTACTCACAGAGAATAATCCCATTAAAAGCTAGTGAGTTCTTTTCTTTGCTATTTAAGGCACATAATAATCCGCAGAGATGACTGGTAACAAGTACAGTATCATTGAACAAGTACAATAAAGGATTTGTGAGCACACAGTTGTAGAAGAGCTCACTGCAAACCCAAGCTGCACATGTGGCTGTTACAGTTCCCAGGTATACCCTCACATAGAGGTAGGTGTACACGTTATTAACCCCAGGGATTCTGGGACGGTATTTACTGTAGCAGAATACACTGCTCATGCACACCCAGCTGAATCCAGTCACAGGTGTATGGTGTGTTAGCGGCTACTCAGGACTTACCCAAAGTTATTTCATCAACTGGCCCAGAGAGAAATACACAGTGGGGTGTGTGTATCAGAGCACAGTGACTGCCGCCCTGCCTGTCAATTGTACTTCACAATTATCTTGATACATGAGTCACAACGACTAAAAAACACAGAGAAAAAAACGATTATTCTGTGTAACCAAAATCTGTATGTTTGTATATACTGGTGTGCTGCTGTACTAAACCTCTGTACAGTACATGTGTGTGTGTCTATATACCTGCCTTCTACACGTGTACAGTGTTTATTTATTTATAAAATGTTTGACCAGGAAGTAATCCATTACGAGTTACCTCTCGTTTTCAAGTATGTCCTGGGCACAGAGTTATGATACATGGTTACAAATAAATACAGTAGTATGTGTGCATAATAATAATAGCATGTTCTTGTATAGCGCTGCTAGTTGTACGCAGTGCTTTACAGAGACATTTTGCAGGCACAGTTCCTGCCCCATGGAGCTTACAATCTATGTTTTTGGTGCCTGAGGCACAGGGAGATAAAGTGACTTGCCCAAGGTCACAAGGAGCTGACACTGGGAATTGAACCAGGTTCCCCTGCTTCACACTCAGTGCCAGTCAGTGTCTCACTAAGCCGCTCCTTCTCCCAGGTTCCCCTGCTTCACACTCAGTGCCAGTCAGTGTCTCACTAAGCCGCTCCTTCTCCCAGGTTCCCCTGCTTCACACTCAGTGCCAGTGTCTTCACTCACTGAGCCACTCCTTCTCCACAGCATACAGTATATCTGCTTTCTACGTGTGTACAGTATGCATGTGTGTCTATATATTTGCTTTCTACATGAGAACAGTGTACTGTATGTGTCTGTAATATTCTGAAGTATACCTGGGCTGCATCTGTATCTGTATTATATGTATATGCCAATATTACACACTTGTATACAGCTGTGTGCATCAATGCTAAGGTATAATGTACAACTGAATGTATCTGGGTGTATTACCTAGGTGTTTGTATCTATATGTTTGTGTATTTATTATCTATGTATATCTATACGTAGGTTATATGTCTGTGTATATGAATGTAAATGTGGATCCTTTACACACGCATGTATTTGTGATATAAAACCACACAATACACATATATATATATATATTTGTGTCTACCTGCATTATACACCTGTATGCAACTGGGTTATAGACCTGTAGATATATGTACTTGTAATGCATATCTTTATGTCCATGTAGTATATAGAATACCTTTGTATTATGTATGTATATTTTTTATTTAGAGCGCCACCAATGTACTCAGTGCTTAATAAACCAGATAATACATTACAGGGAATTATAATACAAAAAGTGTAACAAACATAAAATCCGATAATATGTAAATCCCTGCCCCGGAGAGCTTACAATCCATCTGTTTGTACTGTATCCGTATTATGCGCCTGTATACATAGTAATGTATCTGTAATTATACTCATGTATGAATCCGTACTATGCGCCTGTATACATAGTAATGTATCTGTAATTATACACATGTATTTATCCGTATTCTGCGCCTGTATACATAGTAATTATTTATTTATAAAATATTTTACCAGGAAGTAATACATTGAGAGTTACCTCTCGTTTTCAAGTATGTCCTGAGCACAGAGTAAAACAAAATAATACATGGTTACAAATACAGTTACATAAATGAACAAGGTATACATTATATACAAGACATTGCGTGCACAGTTAAAGAAAATATATATTATGAGCGTATGAAACAGTTACAGACCAGATTAAAGTGTGAGACAGCCTTAGATTTGAAAGAACTAATCTGGTGGTGGATATGAGAGTCTAAGCTGGTGGTGGATATGAGAGTCTCTGGTAGGTTGTTCCAGTTTTGGGGTGCACGGAAGGAGAAGGAGGAACGTCCGGATACTTTGTTGAGTCTTGGGACCATGAATAGTCTTTTGGAGTCTGATCTCAGGTGATAGGTGCTGCATGTGGTAGGGGTGAGGAGCTTGTTCAGGTAGCTGGGTAGCTTGCCCAGAAAGTATTTGAGGGTGAGACAGGAAAGGGGAACTTTGCGCCTAGACTCTAGTGATGACCAATCTAGTTCTTTGAGCATTTCGCAGTGATGTGTGTTGTAGTTGCATTGGAGAACAAAACGACAAATTGAATTGTAGAGGGTGTCAAGTTTGCTAAGGTGGGTTTGAGGAGCCGAGCCATATACTATGTCTCCATAGTCAATAATTGGCATTAGCATCTGCTGTGCAATACGCTTTCTGACCAGGAGACTTAGGGAGGATTTGTTCCTGTAAAGTACCCCTAGTTTGGCATAGGTCTTGGTTGTCAGGGTATCAATGTGCATCCCGAATGTTAAGTGGGAGTCAAACCATAAGCCCAGGTATTTAAAACTAGTGACAGGGGTTAGGGTGGTGTTAGCATTGGTTCTAATCAGGAGCTCAGTCACTGGAAGCTTTACAAATTTAGTCTTGGTCCCAAATACCATTGTTACAGTCTTGTCAGTGTTTAAAAACAGTTTGTTTTGGGAAATCCAGTTTTAGAGTCTCAAAAAGTCAGACTGAAGTATGTGTTGAAGGTCAGAGAGGCTATGGCTGTGTGTATACAGGATTGTGTCATCTGCATACATGTGTATTGAGGCTTCCTTACAAGCTGTGGGAAGATCATTAATGAACACTGAGAAGAGTAGGGGCCTCAGAACAGAGCCTTGCGGGACACCACAGGTGATATCCAGGGGGTTGGAGTTAGAGCCTGAGATGGACACATGTTGGGATCTTCCTGATAGGTAGGACTGAAACCAGTTTAAAGCATGTTTCCCTATTCCAGTGCTCTGGAGTTTGTTAAGCAGGATAACATGATCAACTGTGTCAAAAGCCTTTGCAAAATCTAGGAATACTGCACCCGTGAGTTGTTCCCGTTCCATTCCACACTGGATTTCATTGCAAACTTTTAGCAGGGTAGTTACGGTGGAGTGTTTGGGACGAAACCCAGACTAGAATTGGCTAGGGAAATTTGTCTTGGTGTAGAAATCGCTTAATTGGGAGTGGACACATTTTTCCATAACTTTGGATAGAATTGGGAGAAGTGAGATTGGCCTGTAGTTTGAGACAGTGTTTTTGTCCCCACTTTTGAAGATTGGGACAACTCTGGCAGTTTTCCATGTCTTAGGGTTATGGCCTGCAGACAGGATAGAGTTGACTATGGACGCAATTGGTTTGGCAATGGCTGGGGCACCAAGTCGTAGGAACCTAGATTGTAGTAAGTCGGGTCCACATTGGCTGCTTAGTTTTAGTTTGAGGAGCGCTTGTGTAATCTCCTCTTCAGATACTGGGCTAAATTGAAAATTGTGGGCAGTGTTGGGAGGAGGTGGGACTATAGGGGTACTCCCAGGATGAGATTCAGGTTTGGGGTTTGTGCTGCGTTTCGCTAATAAGTTAGTGGCACACCCCACAAAGTAATCATTGAATGCATTTGCAATGTCAGTGGGGTTTGTCAGAGTAATATCCCCCTTAGTGATATTACTTGGTTGTTGATGGTTAGGAGCCTGGAATATATTGTTGATAACCTTCCAGAAGTTAGCTGGGTTTGATGTATTTTGGTGGAGATTGTCAGAGTAATGTCTGTAATTATACACATGTATGTATCCGTATTCTGCGCCTGTAGACATGGTAACGTATCTGTAATTATACACATGTATGTATCCGTATTCTGCGCCTGTAGACATGGTAATGTATCTGTAATTATACACATGTATGTATCCGTATTCTGCACCTGTATACATAGGAATGTATCTGTAATTACACACATGCATGTGTCCGTATTCTGCGCCTGTATACATAGGAATGTATCTGTAATTACACACATGTACGTATCCGTATTCTGCGCCTGTATACCTGTTTTTGCACACTCGTCTGATTAACAGAACTTGGTATTGATGGACGGTTATTATAATAGCCAGAACAGAAAATAGGTTTCCAAAGCAAATCCCAAATCTGTTTGCTTTACCAAAACTTACATTGCCCTATTAATGATTAAAATCAATGCTCGCGACAAGACAGTGCTGACGCAGTTAACCCCTTGAGTGCCAGTGGAAAGGTAACGGCCAGTGTCTCTATACCCTGACAGTAGCACTGGGCGGCGTGTATCAGTTTCTGCCCCAGCGCTGTCCCGCACAGCGACGCTTTATGATTGCATTTTTCTGTAAATATCGCTCCGGGAGAGAGATGTTCAAGGACACGGCAAGGTCACGCCTCCCTGACCCCACATGTGCAGCTGAAGATATTATTACCAGGCAAATATTTGCTCAAGCTGATCTGAATACACCCGCTGACTTAGGTGAACAAAGCACATATACTGGCAAACAGCCAGCCCCCCACTGTCCCCGCACTGCGTTCATATTCCCGCTGACCCTCACAGCCCAGGCCTCGCTGTGCGCAGCTGTGTGATTGGGCCTCATTGTGTGGTGTTGCTGCACACAGCTAACCTTTAGAACTCAATAAAAGGTTCCACTGCGTCCAGACGAGCACAGATTTATCCACGAACAATATGGTTATTACAACAATTTACATGACTTTCGCAACCTCGGACTCCTTCCCCCTGTTCCCATAATTAGTGGATAGAAATGTTCACAGCGTTAAATATAACATGATAACCAATATAGAAACACAGCATGTTTTACTTCCCGGGGACCGGACAGTTTGCTCCGAATCACAATACTGTACACTATAAAGCCCCCCCGGATACCTGTGACTTGAACCCCAAATCGCCACCGCCGCTAAGAGCCTGATGACACTGATCACAACACATTACTGGGAGGTCACTGCCGTACCCCCCCGACAACCCAGCACCTCCTGCTAACACCCCATCCCCATTAACCCCTAACACCCTTTGCGAGGGGACCCTTGACACGTAGTCATGTCACCCCTGCATGTAATCAGTTTGGGGGGTTTCTTGATGGAGAAGGTTCACGTTGTTTTTTTGTTTTTTTTAACCCTTTTGCAGCCAGAGAGGCTTGCAATGCATTTCAGGCTTCTCTTGTAGTGACGGGGTTAAATTAGGCTAAGAATGGGAGAGAGAAAACCAGCACCAGATTTATCAAAGGGAAGAAATCCAAAGGAAGAATTTTCCTTTGATAAATAGGGTTCTGTATCTCGTTCTGTTTCCCCTCAAATTGTAATCAATAAATCCCTTTGTGTCTTTCTCGTCTCTGTTTTGCAGTGCGTTTCTGGTCCTCCACTGACCGTGAAAGGGTTAACTGGTTAAAGGCGCTCTTAAAGTGAGGCCCAATATTACTGACGGATATGCAGCTATGCAAAATAATGCAAATAATTCTGCAAATGTGGACGCCTCCCTCCTCCTTTGCATAACCCTTGCAAATCATCACGGAGGAGATATGAAAGATTTTGGTCATCCTGTCCTCCCACGTAGAAGTGGTCGAGGGGTGTGATGGTATCACTAATGTGTACTTCTCCTACCCAGAGTAACACAGCTTATTACGTCTCCTACCCAGAGTAACACTGCTTCTTTCTTCTCCTACTCAGAGAAGAAATGCTTCTTACTTCTCTTACCCAGAGTAACACAGCTTATTACGTCTCCTACCCAGAGTAACACTGCTTCTTTCTTCTCCTACCCAGAGTAACAATGCTTCTTACTTCTCTTACCCAGAGTAACACAGCTTATTACGTCTCCTACCCAGAGTAACACTGCTTCTTTCTTCTCCTACCCAGAGTAACAATGCTTCTTACTTCTCTTACCCAGAGTAACACTGCTTCTTACTTCTCCTACCCAGAGTAACACTGCTTCTTACTTCTACACAGAGTAACACTTCTTCTTACTTCTCCTACCCAGAGTAACACTGCTTCTTACTTCTCCTACCCAGAGTAACACTGCTTCTTACTTCTCCTACACAGAGTAACACTGCTTCTTACTTCTCCTACACAGAGTAACACTGCTTCTTACTTCTACCCAGAGTAACACTACTTCTTACTTCTTCTACCCAGAGTAACACTGCTTCTTTCTTCTCCTACCCAGAGTAACACTGCTTCTTTCTTCTCCTACCCAGAGTAACACTGCTTCTTACTTCTCCTACCCAGAGTAACACTGCTTCTTTCTTCTCCTACCCAGAGTAACACTGCTTCTTACTTCTCCTACCCAGAGTAACACTGCTTCTTTCTTCTCCTACCCAGAGTAACAATGCTTCTTACTTCTCCTACCCAGAGTAACACTGCTTCTTACTTCTCCTACCCAGAGTAACACTGCTTCTTACTTCTCCTACCCAGAGTAACACTGCTTCTTTCTTCTCCTACCCAGAGTAACACTGCTTCTTACTTCTCCTACCCAGAGTAACACTGCTTCTTTCTTCTCCTACCCAGAGTAACACTGCTTCTTTCTTCTCCTACCCAGAGTAACACTGCTTCTTACTTCTCCTACCCAGAGTAACTCTGCTTCTTTCTTCTCCTACCCAGAGTAACACTGCTGCTTACTTCTCCTACCCAGAGTAACACTGCTTCTTACTTCTCCTACCCAGAGTAACACTGCTTCTTTCTTCTCCTACCCAGAGTAACACTGCTTCTTACTTCTCCTACCCAGAGTAACTCTGCTTCTTTCTTCTCCTACCCAGAGTAACACTGCTTCTTACTTCTCCTACCCAGAGTAACACTGCTTCTTACTTCTCCTACCCAGAGTAACACTGCTTCATACTTCTCCTACCCAGAGTAACACTGCTTCATACTTCTCCTACCCAGGGTAACACATTTTTTACTGCAGTCCGCTTTGCTTGGGATGTATTTATGATCGTACCTGAATCATGGGATCCCCCAGAGCTGAGCTGTGATCCCCAAACCTCCGTTACTGCCCCCCCCAGATTTACGAGGTTTGTTCACCGGGCAAGACTAGAGTGGACACAAAATATCCGCCGTTCTAACGTCGCTGTGAGGTGATATCGCAACTTTCAATATACGACCCCGCGGCCTTTGTAGTTTGTATCAAAACAGGCACAGAACAAAGTCAAAGTATCTCGGGGAACGGGGGGGGGGGGGGGGGGTCTCTGTAGGATTGGGGACCACAGATCAGCTCCTGGGGACCATCCAATTCGGGTTCACTGCCTTAAAGAATATATTAGGGTATTTCTCTCCCTTTCTACTTTTTACGCATAAATGCCGTACAAATCTTTCTGCAACATGTGTCTCAATTGTAAATATATTCAGAATGTCTGGAGGTCAGGCATGGTAACCACTACTTTTTTTTTTTTTGGAACCAACTTGGACCACTGCCAAGCAGGTAATAGGTAATATACCTACATATAGATGCCCCGTATATGCTGTATACACAAGAGCCAGAACAAAACATTGTTTGCATACCTGATGCGCTGTTACGTTATACTTTGTATGTCATGGGGAAACCTCCTTTGGCTCTGGGCTATTACATTGTGTGTCAGTTACCACCTCCAACACAGAGAGGACACAACGCGCTCCCGAGCGTTCCATTTATACATTTCTACGTGGATCCAGCGCGCAGCCCACGTGGGAAGAAAACGCCAGGGTGTTTTCCTAACTGAATGGGCCGCTCCATGTTATGCAGAAACTTATCCTGAAATTGCAGTAAATTGAAGGCCTGCAGGAACATTAGTCACCCTCGTCCATGTTTAATGGCTGTTTCGTACTTCAAGACGAGATTAGTGGCTTAGCAAATTTAGGCAGGAAAGCTCAACAACAAGTGGCACGAATACACAACACCTGCTGCCTTTGTTAAGCGCAGGTTATTAGCTCTTACCGAACTCAAGAAAGAACAAGGGTGCAGCTATCGGGGGGGGGGGGGGGGGGTATTAAGACGTTTTAAGAAAATCCATAATTGCGGTTCATATTTAACACTTTAGCCGGGGGAGGGGATGGGGAGGGGGGGGGGCGGTGGTGCAGGCAGTGGGGTTTGGAGGCCCCAGAGAAAATGTTTCCACATCAGCATTTATCAAAGGACATACATTGAAACGTCATTATGAGAAGAGTAAGGCCTCGGCCAGGGTGGCGCTGAACAGGTGAGCGCGCTCACGCTGGCCGCTATGAACCACATTAAGGCAATGTGTGTGGCCAGCGTGAGCGAGCGCCTGCTCGGCGCTTGGCTGCTTGCAGAGCCAAGCACATTTGTCGTCCGCAAGCGCATCACGTGAGCGGTTCGCCCAATGAGGGCGGACCAGCTCCGTGACGTCATGGCCACGCCCCCAACCCCCGCGCGCGCACCTAGCCGCCCACAAATCTCCCGGCCGCGCATGGAGCGTGACATCACCGCGCATGAGCACCAGCGCGCTCGCTCCCTGCCTGGCCGCAGCCTAAAAGAAAAGCAACTTCATTCCAGCGCTTCACCCCCCTGGCCAAATATTACAGACAGTTTGCACCGACTCCTTGGGACGGTTCATTTAAAACAATTAGCCCCCAAGTCCAAAACCTTTGTAAGCTTTCCTAACCCATTACCCGGCCGGAGAGAGCCCCACGCTGACCCCTAATGACCCTGCACCGGTGTTAAACATGTCATGGATTTAATGATTGTTAAATGCTGCATTTCCGAGACATCGTGCACGGTTCCCCCAATATTAAAGCAGCAATCCCGGCTTTTCAGTTTTATTTTTTAACCATATATTTGTTTTTACGGGATGGGAACTGGGGGGCCCGACAGCTGAATGGTGTCATTTTCGGCTCCTGGGAGCCCCTTATTACAGGGGAGGGTTCCGGCGTTTCAGTCCTCTCCGGGGGAAATAAAAAGCTGGTATAAATGACTGCATCACGTGGGCCAATAGGAATCTGTTACATCATCCGTTGTAGCTTCCAATTGGCCATCGTGATGCGGGAGATTTAAAACCCAGGATACTCGAGTGTTTTTGTATCAGAGGGGGAGGGGGAGGGGAAAGAGGGGAGAGAGGGGGGGAGGAGAGGGGGGGGGACCCCTGCTTCCTGGGATACAGACCTCCGAAGGGGGGGACGGTATCTCCGCAAAGTTTAAAGCTCCCGCGTCTGCTGGGAGAATAGGAAGCCGAACTCGATGACATCACGGCTTCCTATTGGTCCGAAGGGTGCGGGAGCATTGAAGCGACGCCGTCACGTTATCCCGGCTAGCCAAGCGGAGTGGGGTAAGTATCTTCGGAGGTAAGCATCTCAGGCGCAGGGGGTCCCCGCTGCTAAAATGAATGGGAGGAGACCCCAAAATAATTTGCCCCAAAAATCGCATGCTTGGAATGCCGCGTTAAAGACAGATACAAGATGGAGGAACGGGACATAGAAACGATGCGGCCCCCTTTTTACATCAGCCACGTGTCTGACGGCGCCGGAAACGACGCCCTCGTCTGTATGGGAGGATATTTGATACAAAGTAAAGCGCCATTTCAAGGCACGAAGCATCAGAAATAAATCCATGTAACGCCGCACTTTGTATCAAGCACCTAAAATTGTCATTTAAATGCAGAATAAAGAAATATAATAATTGTTTCGCTTGCGTCTGCGCAAGATGCAGGAGACGTGTTAATGAAGTCTCACATTCTGCGCCAGGGCGGTTAAGAAAATGAGACGAAATAACAGGCTGAGCTGGGACGGCCTGACTTCGTTTGCTGAGCTCATTGTATTGTAATTATCTGCATTGTTTCTTTTTCAAAGCGCCACGTACACCGCAGGCGTTACAGACGGGACGAAACCGTCAAAATCCGTTTCGCGGAATTTCCAGAACTTTCCATGCACAATCCGTTCCGCGGTATTGTGCCCGATCCAACCCCGCGGATTCCTAGATACGTAAAATCCGCCTGCGGATCGCGGGAATCCGCCGATTGGATTGCCGGTGGTAAGGAATAAAAAGTCGAATCGCCCTTTTTGAGATTGATTCGCAGAAAATCCGAGGACCAATGGAGCCTAATTTAGAATATTACCCAGGAAGGAATCAATGGTTTTTCAGCCACATTACCATATTTAAACTTGTTTTTTCTTTTTAATGTAGATATACAGTAAATTGATTTTTCATTGTTTAGGGCTTCGGGATCTTTCTTTTCCCCTACAAAAACACCACTAATTAGAGGCATTTAAAATGTGCGTCCCGACAGATGTGGCGCACAGTGAGCGTGCGATGGGTAACAATCCCCTTTGTGACATCCATGGGATATTAGCGGTAAAGTTACTAACCTGAGGCTAAAACTACGACGGGGGTTAACAAAGACACTGTCATTCTTCACATGAAGGGTAACCTGAGAGACAACGCTGTGTAATGCTGGGAGGGTCTGTGATGCAGACGTTACGCAATATTCCTTTATTAATATTCCTAATATTAATATGTGAAAAAAGATAATGACAAATATATCATTCTGACTCAATCAATTGCACTGTCCGGTACTGTCCACTAAGGACCCAACAGAACTACTGACAAACGCAGCAATGCTGGGAGCAGGGGGTTAGATCAGTTTTGGAAGTCCTGAAGGATGACAAGGATGTCCCGCTCCTATAGCAGTATAATCCAGGGGCGAGCAACTCCAGTCCTTAAACGCTACCAACAGGTCAGGTTTTCAGGATATCCCAGCTTCAGCACAGGTGGCTCAATCAGAGGCTCAAAGACTGAGCCTCTGATTGAGCCACCTGTGCTGAAGCAGAGACTGATCGAGCCACCTGTGCTGAAGCAGGGATACCCTGAAAACCTGACCTGTTGGGGGTCCTTGAGGACTGGGGTTGGCCACCCCAGGTATAATGAAATGTATACACAAGCCGTCCCTGTCAGAGAATAAATGTACACGGGGTAGGGACAAAGGGAGAGAGGAGTAGCAGGGAATTAAACCGCCTCCTAAATTATGTTTATCAACTTTCAAAAAGGATTACAAAAAAATACTTAGATTGGATTAAAAGGAAGCATCAATCACCGAGGCATCGTTCAGCGGGTCGGGGCCATTAGCTCACCTTGCTGCTACGTGTGACATAATCTAAAAGGAAAGTACGAGAGGCTGTGCCGGCACCGTTCATGCTGCAGCCAACACCAATGTTTACCCAGCATCACAGAGAGATCAATTGTTAGAGGAGTTAATTATACACACACAAGAAGCAGGTAAATTGTTTCATAATTGATTTTGGTGACTTCATGGTGTTGGTGTTTTGCAATGCAAACAGCGCCGAGCCACAGAGATATTTTATAGCTACGCTGTGACAATAATGCTGCGGAATGATGTCACCTCCCAGCCAGGGGACACCGGGGACACAGGGGACTTGCACATCACAGTGACCAATCACTCGGCTGCCAGGGAGGACTGCTGCCCACGGCACAGGGGGGCACAGTTGCAGTGGGGTGTAATCCTCCCCTCCATTAATATATATATATCCCTGCTTCAGCACAGGCGGTGCAGTCGAAGACTGAGCCACTGTTTGAGCCACCTGTGCTGAAGCAGGTTTATCCTGAAAACCTGACCTGCTGGTGGCCCTTGAGGACCGGAGTTGGCGCCCCCTGAGGTGTACATACGCACGGAGGTACGTATGTATAATTCTATTGATATAGCGCCACAGTGTACCTGTAGAACTGAAAGTAAGGGACACAGTCAGGACGCGGCTGCATCCTGATTACAGGTGGTCGGGGACCAGACACCTCCAGCAAAGAGACTACCTTCACGGTGGGACACTCCAACCGGACACCACCCCACGCGGAGGCGGACTCATCTCGGACTACTTCATCGCTGGATCAGTGGGTCCAATCTACCCTGTTGTCGGTGCGCCCGGGTGCTGGAGCACCCGGCAGGTACCTAACTACACCAAGCGCAGCAACCTTACACCTATTCTAGTGGGCAGCGCTGTCTCACACATTGGGGGGGTGTGGGACTCTGAGGACACGGTGTTGGGAGCACGGTGGGGGGCTTCGGCCATGCGAGGCCTGGAGGGTAGCTGTACCTATTTAGCGTTCATTATTAACGTTTATAATATACCTGCTATAAGTGTTGTCACTGGTATTACATACTAAAAAGAAGGCACAGAAGCGCACCAAGGGTCAAGATAAATGTATTAAACATATAAAACAATTGCAAGTAGTAACTTACATGTATAATAAAATGAGTCCAGTAGAAGACAATGCACGGACATCTGGCACAAGTAGGTGGGAGACACAGGGGTGAACGCCGAGGCTCACGGATCAGTCCCGCGCGCTGGGACCAACTGGCTCGGCAATACTCGGATGGTACTTGGAGAGGGAGTGGCTCAGTGAGTAAAGACACTGGCTGGCACTGAGAGTTTGAAGCAGCAGAGTCTGGTTCAATTCCCGGTGTCGGCTCCTTGTGACCTTGGGCAAGTCACTTTATCTCCCTGTGCCTCAGGCGCCAAAAAATAGATTGTAAGCTCCACGGGGCAGGGACCTCAGCCTGCAAAATGTCTCTGTAAAGCGCTGCGTATAACTAGCAGCGCTATACAAGAACATGCTATTATTATTATGGTACTTCCGGGTTGCGTCCTCTCGCGATGCCCGTAAGGAGTAGTTCACCGCAATCGCCGTGTCTCTACAGCTGCAGCGCCACTCCCACTCGGAGTTAGCCGGATAGAAACGGCTCAGAGCTCCGTGGGGAGGCTGTAAGCTGGACAACAGAGTGACTGCATGTCTGTTTGCACTGAGTGAACTCCGCAACGCGTTTCACACACTCCGGTGCTTCATCATTTATCTTGACCCTTGGTGCGCTTCTGTGCCTTCTTTTTACGTGACCATCCGTCGTTGGAGACCTCCCACAGCGGACCTTGGTGAAGGAGGGGTGCCTTCACGTTACAGCAGCAGCAAAAGGGGAGAGTGGATCTATTTCAAGAGCAACATTTTAGGAAGCATGAGCGCCGATTGATTTTTCTCTACTGGTATTACATACTGTGTGTGTTTATTGGTTCCTGTGAGGGGAGGCTCCTCCCACTACGTTGGGATTCCTCACAGGTGGAGGCGCTGCACCGAGACGTTAAGTATATCACCCCAGGCTCCCAGTGGCGGAGACTTAGGCCCTCTGTGAGCACCAAGGTAGCGGCAGCACCGGTAGCCATCTTGTTTAGGGGGAAACAGGGCTACATATACATGTAGCCAGGTATCTCCTGAGCTACTAATCTGCCCTGCCTAACACATAAACCCTGGTAACAGCGCAGACAGTGTTCGGGTTAATCTCGACCATCTGCAGTAAACAACTCACTAGAAGTGACAGGGAAGGGGGGGGGGGTGGTGGTCCAAGGCCGAGGTACTGCCCTAATAGCCAGGGCTCTGGTTCACCTTCTATCCCCTCCCTCAGAGGAGTGGGAAACTGTACCCCATATTCCACCAGGGAGTATGGGAGTCAGGGATAGACCTATGGGACCTCAAGCCCTGGAGGTTGAGTCCAGGGACCAAAGAGTGCTGTGTGATGTCAGTGTAATGTATGCTGTGCATTGCTGTACGAGAATAAAGACCCCGTTCTGGTTTATACTCCTGCCTGACACTGCAGTTCTTGAGGGGCAGGTGAGAGTGTTTTCCAAAAGGGGACGGCACCTATTCCTGATAGGCCCTGTTGGAATGGAGGCGCTGCACCCAGAAGAGAAGGTACCAAGCACAAAAAGCCTGTCCTGCTTATGCCCAATACCACCGGCGGATGCTCAGAGCCTCCTGTGAGCCTCAGGTAGCACCAACCGCAGGTAACAAGCAGTGAATCTCCCTTAGGGTGGGGGAACACGTGTTACACACACATACACACATTTCTGAGTCATTGTGTAGTCTTTTATTTGCTAAAGCTTATTTGCAAAATCTCTGGGGACTTGTCCAGTAATACTGGGGAGGGAGAGAGGGAGAGAGGGAGAGAGCCCAAGAGAGAGGGGGAGAGAGAGTAAGGGAGAGAGAGAGAGCGAGAGAGGGAGGGAGCGGCAGAGGGGGAGAAAGGAGGGGGTGAGAGGGAGAAAGGAGGGGGAGAAAGAGGGAAATAGGGAGAGATGGGAGGGGGGATAGAGGGGAATATGGAGAGGGGGAGATAGGGGGAGAGAGAGGGAGATAGGGGGATATAGGGGGGAGAGAGAGAGGAGGGGGCTTCTTTCAGATGGAATCTGTGAATCTGTCTTACAGAAAGGTAGTTCTGGTGATTGATGCCTCTCACACTTTGCTCAGCCTGACCTGTTTGTGCTTTTCTGCAGGCTGGGACTGTCCCACATAAAGCAGCCATATGGCAGTTGTATCCATTTGATTTATATGATGGGGAAATATTGACACTCCTCCCCATTTATCACCCTCCTTGACAAGTGTTTGTACACTGGAGATGATGCTCTGCCGGGTCACCCCGCCCAACGCAGAACCTGAGCTCCCAGCTTTCATCTCTTCAGCAGAACAGATTGGGAGAAGACAAAAGGAAGAGGGCTTGGTATCTTAAAGGGTGTGTGGGAACTTCTGAAAACTGCTCCTGCAGCCTGGTCCTGAGCCCTCTGCTCCTGCAGCCTTCTCCTGAGCCCTCTGCTGCTGCACTCTGCTCCTGCAGCCTTCTCCTGAGCCCTCTGCTGCTGCAGCCTGGTCCTGAGCCCTCTGCTCCTGCAGCCTGGTCCTGAGCCCTCTGCTCCTAGAGCCTGGTCCTGAGCCCTCTGCTCCTGGAGCATTGTCCTGAGCCCTCTGCTTCTGCAGCCTTGTCCTGGGCCCTCTGCTCCTGCAGCCTGATCCTGAGCCCTCTGCTGCTACAGCCTTGTCCTGGGCCCTCTGCTCCTGCAGCCTTGTCCTGAGCCCTCTGCTCCTGCCGCCTGGTCCTGAGCCCTCTGTTCCTGGAGCCTGGTCCTGAGCTCTCTGCTCCTGCAGCTTTGTCCTGAGCCCTCTGCTCCTGCAGCCTGGTCCTAAGCCCTCTGCTCCTGCAGCCTGGTCCTGAGCCCTCTGCTCCTGCCGCCTGGTCCTGAGCCCTCTGCTCCTGCAGCCTTCTCCTGAGCCCTCTGCTCCTGCAGCCTGGTCCTGAGCCCTCTGCTCCTGCAGCCTGGTCCTGGGCCCACTGCTCCTGCAGCCTTCTCCTGGGCCCTCTGCTCCTGCAGCCTGGTCCTGAGCCCTCTGCTCCTGCAGCCTGGTCCTGAGCCCTCTACTCCTGCAGCCTGGTCCTGGGCCCTCTGCTCCTGCAGCCTTCTCCTGAGCCCTCTGCTCCTGCAGCCTTCTCCTGAGCCCTCTGCTCCTGCAGCCTTCTCCTGAGCCCTCTGCTCCTGCAGCCTGGTCCTGAGCCCTCTGCTCCTGCCGCCTGGTCCTGAGCCCTCTGCTCCTGCAGCCTTCTCCTGAGCCCTCTGCTCCTGCAGCCTGGTCCTGAGCCCTCTGCTCCTGCAGCCTGGTCCTGGGCCCACTGCTCCTGCAGCCTTCTCCTGGGCCCTCTGCTCCTGCAGCCTGGTCCTGAGCCCTCTGCTCCTGCAGCCTGGTCCTGAGCCCTCTACTCCTGCAGCCTGGTCCTGGGCCCTCTGCTCCTGCAGCCTTCTCCTGAGCCCTCTGCTCCTGCAGCCTTCTCCTGAGCCCTCTGCTCCTGCAGCCTTCTCCTGAGCCCTCTGCTCCTGCAGTCTTGTCCTGAGCCCTCTGCTGCTGCAGCCTTCTCCTGAGCCCTCTGCTCCTGCAGCCTGATCCTGAGCCCTCTGCTCCTGCAGCCTTCTCCTGAGCTCTCTGCTCCTGCAGCCTGGTCCTGAGCCCTCTGCTCCTGCAGCCTTGTCCTGAGCCCTCTCTGCTCCTGCAGCCTGGTCCTGAGCCCTCTGCTGCTGCAGCCTTGTCCTGAGCCCTCTCTGCTCCTGCAGCCTGGTCCTGAGCCCTCTGCTGCTGCAGCCTTCTCCTGAGCTCTCTGCTCCTGCAGCCTGGTCCTGAGCCCTCTGCTCCTGCAGCCTTGTCCTGAGCCCTCTCTGCTCCTGCAGCCTGGTCCTGAGCCCTCTGCTGCTGCAGCCTTGTCCTGAGCACTCTCTGCTCCTGCAGCCTGGTCCTGAGCCCTCTGCTGCTGCAATGCCTGCTAACAGCAACACACATGTATGCTACTGGAGATATATATATATATATATATAATGTCAGTCTTTGTCTCTCTCAGATATACATTTAGGCCCACATTGGCTAAGTGGTGCTATTTCATAAGACCCCTAGCACCGTAAGACCCCTTGTGACACATTCTCTTGAATGGGTGTCTTTCGGCGCCTGATAGGATAGCACCGCTTACACAACATGGCACTTAATCTCTGTGTCTGAACAGACGCATATATAACCATACAGGCCCATATTGACTATGCCATGGAACACCTTCAAGTGTTTGGGCTTTACGGGGTCTTCCAGGACACGAAGGGGTCATGGCAGGCCACCATATGGCCCGATGTCTGTTGCTTCCGACATTTATGGAATTTCCCATCTAGTGGAATTGATATCACTATCTCCAAACCCACATCACTAACCTTTCTATTAGAAGAATTACAATACCTATCCGCTTTCTTTCCCCCCATTTTCTCTTCCTTTCTTTTTGCGGAGGGAGGAGACAGTACATACCCCCCCAGCCGACGCATTTTGCGATCCATTATTAAAATGCGGTTGACTTTATCTAACGCTGCTGACCATTCCAACGAACATCTACTTGTGGCAACCCAATGTGGCTTCTACCACCCAACCAGAAGTACATTTTGCTTTCGAAAAGTGTCATCGTTTTAATAGAAAAGGGAGCAAAGTCCTCTTCAGTTTGATACAGATAGCAACCCTGGAAAATGTAATAACAATAAATAAATAAGTGTGTTGGGTACCATCACATTCCGTGGCCACCGAAATCCAGGAGCACATGGGCTGAGCGAGGTGTGTGGAGGGGCTGAGCGTGGTGTGTGGAGGGGCTGAGTCTGGTGTGTGGAGGGGCTGAGCGTGGTTTGTGGAGGGGCTGAGCGTGGTGTGTGGAGGGGCTGAGCGTGGTGTGTGGAGGGGCTGAGCGAGGTGTGTGGAGGGGCTGAGCGAGGTGTGTGGAGGGGCTGAGCGTGGTGTGTGGAGGGGCTGAGCGAGGTGTGTGGAGGGGCTGAGCGAGGTGTGTGGAGGGGCTGAGCGTGGTGTGTGGAGGGGCTGAGCGAGGTGTGTGGAGGGGCTGAGCGAGGTGTGTGGAGGGGCTGAGCGTGGTGTGTGGAGGGGCTGAGCGAGGTGTGTGGAGGGGCTGAGCGTGATGTGTGGAGGGGCTGAGCGTGGTGTGTGGAGGGGCTGAGCGTGGTGTGTGGAGGGGATGAGCGTGGTGTGTGGAGGGGCTGAGCGAGGTGTGTGGAGGGGCTGAGCGTGGTGTGTGGAGGGGCTGAGCGTGGTGTGTGGAGGGGCTGAGCGTGGTGTGTGGAGGGGCTGAGCGAGGTGTGTGGAGGGGCTGAGCGAGGTGTGTGGAGGGGCTGAGCGAGGTGTGTGGAGGGGCTGAGCGTGGTGTGTGGAGGGGCTGAGCGAGGTGTGTGGAGGGGCTGAGCGTGGTGTGTGGAGGGGCTGAGCGAGGTGTGTGGAGGGGCTGAGCGAGGTGTGTGGAGGGGCTGAGCGAGGTGTGTGGAGGGGCTGAGCGAGGTGTGTGGAGGGGCTGAGCGAGGTGTGTGGAGGGGCTGAGCGTGGTGTGTGGAGGGGCTGAGCGTGGTGTGTGGAGGGGCTGAGCGAGGTGTGTGGAGGGGCTGAGCGTGGTGTGTGGAGAGGCTGAGCGTGGTGTGTGGAGGGGCTGAGCGAGGTGTGTGGAGGGGCTGAGCGAGGTGTGTGGAGGGGCTGAGCGAGGTGTGTGGAGGGGCTGAGCGTGGTGTGTGGAGGGGCTGAGCGAGGTGTGTGGAGGGGCTGAGCGTGGTGTGTGGAGGGGCTGAGCATGGTGTGTGGAGGGGCTGAGCGTGGTGTGTGGAGGGGCTGAGCGAGGTGTGTGGAGGGGCTGAGCGAGGTGTGTGGAGGGGCTGAGCGTGGTGTGTGGAGGGGCTGAGCGAGGTGTGTGGAGGGGCTGAGCGAGGTGTGTGGAGGGGCTGAGCGTGGTGTGTGGAGGGGCTGAGCGAGGTGTGTGGAGGGGCTGAGCGAGGTGTGTGGAGGGGCTGAGCGTGATGTGTGGAGGGGCTGAGCGTGGTGTGTGGAGGGGCTGAGCGTGATGTGTGGAGGGGCTGAGCATGGTGTGTGGAGGGGCTGAGCGTGATGTGTGGAGGGGCTGAGCGAGGTGTGTGGAGGGGCTGAGCGAGGTGTGTGGAGGGGCTGAGCGAGGTGTGTGGAGGGGCTGAGCGTGGTGTGTGGAGGGGCTGAGCGTGGTGTGTGGAGGGGCTGAGCGTGATGTGTGGAGGGGCTGAGCGTGGTGTGTGGAGGGGCTGAGCGAGGTGTGTGGAGGGGCTGAGCGTGATGTGTGGAGGGGCTGAGCGAGGTGTGTGGAGGGGCTGAGCGTGGTGTGTGGAGGGGCTGAGCGAGGTGTGTGGAGGGGCTGAGCGAGGTGTGTGGAGGGGCTGAGCGTGGTGTGTGGAGGGGCTGAGCGAGGTGTGTGGAGGGGCTGAGCGAGGTGTGTGGAGGGGCTGAGCGAGGTGTGTGGAGGGGCTGAGCGTGGTGTGTGGAGGGGCTGAGCGAGGTGTGTGGAGGGGCTGAGCGTGGTGTGTGGAGGGGCTGAGCGTGGTGTGTGGAGGGGCTGAGCGAGGTGTGTGGAGGGGCTGAGCGAGGTGTGTGGAGGGGCTGAGCATGGTGTGTGGAGGGGCTGAGCGAGGTGTGTGGAGGGGCTGAGAGAGGTGTGTGGAGGGGCTGAGCGAGGTGTGTGGAGGGGCTGAGCGAGGTGTGTGGAGGGGCTGAGAGAGGTGTGTGGAGGGGCTGAGCGTGGTGTGTGGAGGGGCCGAGCGAGGTGTGTGGAGGGGCTGAGCGAGGTGTGTGGAGGGGCTGAGCGTGGTGTGTGGAGGGGCTGAGCGAGGTGTGTGGAGGGGCTGAGCGAGGTGTGTGGAGGGGCTGAGCGAGGTGTGTGGAGGGGCTGAGCGAGGTGTGTGGAGGGGCTGAGCGTGGTGTGTGGAGGGGCTGAGCGTGGTGTGTGGAGGGGCTGAGCGTGATGTGTGGAGGGGCTGAGCGTGGTGTGTGGAGGGGCTGAGCGAGGTGTGTGGAGGGGCTGAGCGTGATGTGTGGAGGGGCTGAGCGAGGTGTGTGGAGGGGCTGAGCGTGGTGTGTGGAGGGGCTGAGCGAGGTGTGTGGAGGGGCTGAGCGTGGTGTGTGGAGGGGCTGAGCGAGGTGTGTGGAGGGGCTGAGCGAGGTGTGTGGAGGGGCTGAGCGAGGTGTGTGGAGGGGCTGAGCGAGGTGTGTGGAGGGGCTGAGCGTGGTGTGTGGAGGGGCTGAGCGAGGTGTGTGGAGGGGCTGAGCGTGGTGTGTGGAGGGGCTGAGCGAGGTGTGTGGAGGGGCTGAGCGTGGTGTGTGGAGGGGCTGAGCGTGGTGTGTGGAGGGGCTGAGCGAGGTGTGTGGAGGGGCTGAGCGAGGTGTGTGGAGGGGCTGAGCATGGTGTGTGGAGGGGCTGAACGAGGTGTGTGGAGGGGCTGAGAGAGGTGTGTGGAGGGGCTGAGCGAGGTGTGTGGAGGGGCTGAGCGAGGTGTGTGGAGGGGCTGAGAGAGGTGTGTGGAGGGGCTGAGCGTGGTGTGTGGAGGGGCCGAGCGAGGTGTGTGGAGGGGCTGAGCGAGGTGTGTGGAGGGGCTGAGCGTGGTGTGTGGAGGGGCTGAGCGAGGTGTGTGGAGGGGCTGAGCGAGGTGTGTGGAGGGGCTGAGCGTGGTGTGTGGAGGGGCTGAGCGTGGTGTGTGGAGGGGCTGAGCGTGGTGTGTGGAGGGGCTGAGCGTGGTGTGTGGAGGGGCTGAGCGTGGTGTGTGGAGGGGATGAGCGTGGTGTGTGGAGGGGCTGAGCGAGGTGTGTGGAGGGGCTGAGCGAGGTGTGTGGAGGGGCTGAGCGTGATGTGTGGAGGGGCTGAGCGAGGTGTGTGGAGGGGCTGAGTGTGGTGTGTGGAGGGGCTGAGCGAGGTGTGTGGAGGGGCTGAGCGTGGTGTGTGGAGGGGCTGAGCGAGGTGTGTGGAGGGGCTGAGCGAGGTGTGTGGAGGGGCTGAGCGAGGTGTGTGGAGGGGCTGAGCGTGATGTGTGGAGGGGCTGAGCGAGGTGTGTGGAGGGGCTGAGCGTGGTGTGTGGAGGGGCTGAGCGTGGTGTGTGGAGGGGCTGAGCGAGGTGTGTGGAGGGGCTGAGAGGTGTGTGGAGGGGCTGAGCGTGGTGTGTGGAGGGGCCGAGCGAGGTGTGTGGAGGGGCTGAGCGAGGTGTGTGGAGGGGCTGAGCGTGGTGTGTGGAGGGGCTGAGCGAGGTGTGTGGAGGGGCTGAGCGTGGTGTGTGGAGGGGCTGAGCGTGGTGTGTGGAGGGGCTGAGCGAGGTGTGTGGAGGGGCTGAGCGTGGTGTGTGGAGGGGATGAGCGTGGTGTGTGGAGCGGCTGAGCGAGGTGTGTGGAGGGGCTGAGCGTGGTGTGTGGAGGGGCTGAGCGTGGTGTGTGGAGGGGCTGAGCGTGGTGTGTGGAGGGGCTGAGCGGGGCATGTGGAGGGGCTGAGCGTGGTGTGTGGAGGGGCTGAGCGTGGTGTGTGGAGGGGCTGAGCGTGGTGTGTGGAGGGGCTGAGCGTGGTGTGTGGAGGGGCTGAGCGAGGTGTGTGGAGGGGCTGAGCGAGGTGTGTGGAGGGGCTGAGCGTGGTGTGTGGAGGGGCTGAGCGTGATGTGTGGAGGGGCTGAGCGTGGTGTGTGGAGGGGCTGAGTGTGGCGTGTGGAGGTTCTCTCTCCTTGCCTATGGGGCAGTGTGTAACGAAATTTACATGAGAAACACAGCGCAGCAAAAGCCATTTCGTCCCCATTGTTTCAGCAAAGCAGCTGTCATTTGTGCTACATGACGCCTCCTCCGTTGTACCATGCTAATTTTTTGAGGGACAATTTTTCTACAATGAGCTCTCCGGCTTCTAACAGAAAAGTCTTTATGGAAACGGCCCCAGGGAACTACATGGGCTGCCAAAGCAAACAAAAGCTCACTGCTGTAACTGGGCATGTCTGCGCCCCTAATACGGTGTGAAGTGCACAGAACACTGCCTCCAATCTGCACATAGTTAACACCTGGTAGAGCGCCTTCTGGAGATTAATCAAGTTATCCATCAATCGATGACAATAACATTGCTACTTTTTGATGCCATAAATAGAACAGGCATTGTGTCTGACATTAATAGTATATTACATTTTACTAATGACCCCACGGATTGCACATTTAAAAACCGGCGCCCACTTTGATGAACAGAAATACGGCACGGCCAGTGCAAGGCTGTTTTGTCTTCTGATAGGAAGCCACCGGCAGGATACACAGCAGAGAATCAGCGGCTGCCTCCATGGTGTGCCGATGGCTGGAGGAGAGCTGGTACAAGTTAATAAAGAAATGTGCTTTCTATCCGAACCTGAGAAATGGCAGCAAAAGGCATGGGGAGTTAGGTTACCTTATTTTCCACAGTTCAATACATGTGTGAAGTGATAAGGGAAACAGTGCCGTACTTAATGACACACAGGATTAATTCCATAATACAGTAACACGTGTAAATACATGCGGCAGAGGAGTTTATGCACTAGTGGAAATGGGATTACTTAAATCAAGGGTGGCCAACTCCAGTCCTCAAGGGACACCAACAGATCAGAGTTTTCAGGATATCCCTGCTTCAGCACAGGTGGCTCAATCAGTGGCTCAGTCGAAGATTTGGCTTGGCTTGAGCCACCTGTGCTGAAGCCGGGATATCCGTTAATCCTGATCTGTTGGTGGCCCTTGAGGTCTGAAGTTGGCCAGTCAACAACTGACCAACTGATTGGGCCACCTGTGCTGAAGCAGGGATTTCCTGAAAACCTGCTGTTGGCCCTTGAAGACTGGAGTTGGCCGCCCCAGTTTTAGATGCTCAGGGATAATGGGGTAGAAGGTCGAAATGGATGTTGTAAGTCAAGTGAAGAGATTCTCTTCAATGTCAACAGAAGGTGATTTGGGGGGGGGAGGGGGGTTGGAAGGAAGAGGTGTAACATGGTCATCCAGTGTTTGAGTCTGTAAAAAGACATTCATTTTCATTGACGTCAAACTCTGTCATTAATGCGTATATTTAGTCGTATTGAAGAAGTAAAACAAGCAGAACATTACAAAAATGTTTAAACTCTGTTTTACTGAAGCATTCAAATGCCGTGTAAATTATATGGATTTATTTAATTAGGTATCTTATAATAATAATAATAATAACTATTTCATGCAGCGCTTTTCTCCCAATGGGACACAAAGCACGTCACAATTACAGTACAGCGCGGGGTACGCAGCCCGTAGGGATGTTACAGGCACAGGTCCCTGCCCAGAACTGCTTACAGTCTATGTTTTTGGTGCCTGAGGCACAGGGAGATAAAGTGACTTGCCCAAGGTCACACAGAGCTGATACCAAAATTGAACCAGATTCCACTGCTTCAAACTCAGTGACATTGCTTACAAAGCTACTTTTTCACCTTCATACTGTAGCTGCTATGAGCCACCAGTGTGGTAATAGAGAGGGCAGAGAGACGGAGGACTGGGGCAGCACGAGGGAGCTTTAGATGTGAGTATTAGAACTTTCACTTGAGCTCGGAATATTCAAAGCGAAATAGTAAAAGCTGTCAGAGCGGGCGCCGTGGGTTAGGGAAAGGAGCGCCCCAGCACCAGTTTCAACAGATTGGATTGGGCAGAGACCAGGCAAGAGAGAAGGAGGTCGCAGATGCCATCAAGGAAAGGAAATGAGGGGAGAAGCATATTTCCTGGTATGTAGAGTGAGGGTAAATGATTGCAGAGAAGGTAAGGTCTCTAAATAGAGAGATGCAGACACTTTCATGGTCAAGACCTGGTGGTTAAAACCCCCTTAGGCCTGGGAGGTCCAAAAGCCATTACCACCTACAAGTTTTTGGGATGCCTGTGTGAAATAGCCCGTGGAAGTCAATTTCTCTGTAGACAGGTGAGCTTCCCAACTGGAACAACTTGAAAGTCCCTGTAAACATTGTCGCTAGTGCTTCTGCTGATCGAGGCTCGGCTTTGCATATCCACATACCAAGAGGTCCCACCTAATCTGGCCATCGAGACTTTGAAGTACAAGTTGTTTGGAAGCAGTTTAACCTTGTTGGTT
Source organism: Ascaphus truei (assembly GCF_040206685.1). Lineage (NCBI taxonomy): Eukaryota > Metazoa > Chordata > Amphibia > Anura > Ascaphidae > Ascaphus > Ascaphus truei. The sequence continues at coordinate 106,847,796 of NC_134489.1, forward strand.
TGAGTTTCAAAATAAGATAAATCACGCCATGATTAGTAATATCAGCAGGGGCATGGGCAGATAAGTATTCGACTTTATCAATGAATACTGTGGAGAGAAGTTAATGAATGTCTTCCCCTGCTTGACACCAGCATTATGCCATTATTTTTAAGAACTGCGAATGAGTAACTCTCATGTTATTCCATTAAATGTTTCACAACAAGCGAACACTTTCGCAGGATTAGACGGGCATGAATGTTCATCAAGGTTTGTGTGAAATTGTTCTGAAATTCACACAATGGAAAATCATTACGGCAAATTATTTAAGACATTTGCAAAGACTTGTTTCTCGTCACATGTTTCCTTTGAAAGTAGAAATGCGTTGTTGGGTTTTTTTTGGGTGGGGGGAAGGGTGAGAGAACCTTTAATCACCCAAATCAGAGGGGGATCTCCAGAAGCTGATCTTCGCAGAATATTGCTCCGTTTGTCCGAGGTCAGGGCAAACATACAGAAATTATCTTCTTTGTCACGCTTTGTGGCGGCCAATACAAAGCTGGACCGCTGCCATTTTATTTGTGCCCGTGACCGGGGGGCCATATTTTCAGGGGTTTTTTTTTTTTGTCAAAAACTGGCTCAAGAAACAACAAATATCTGGAGAACTGGGAGACCCGCTGATTCCGTTAAGCTTTACAGAAAATAGTATTGGGGGAGGATTACTGCTTTAAAAGCCAGAAGCAAACCTCGTCAATGGTGCAAAAAAAATTAAAAAAATCTTGCAAAACTCATCACTCTTTCCGCCCCGGAAAGACTGGAGACCCCAATACAATCCAGGAACACAAAACTACTGGAAACATTTGACAAAACAAAGTAGGTGCTCATGATGAAAAATACAAAAGTAAAGGAGGTCCTTTGGAAGTGGGACTGCAGCTTCTGGTTCAGGGGGGGTTGCAGAGTGAGCGAGGGATTTTCCCCTCTTTTTGCTTTTTTTTCATCGGTTCCCTGCTCTTTTCTGTCAGAAGAGGTTTCTATTGATCTGAGTTTGTTCTAGGCCAGGGCTGGGCAACTCCTGTCCACTGACAGGGCAGGTTTTCAGGCTATTCCTGCTTCAGCACAGGTGACTCAATCAGTGGCTCAGTCTTCAACTTCACCCTCTCTGCTGAAGCAGGGATATCCTGAAAACCTGCCCTGTTGAAGGCCCTTGAGGACTGGAGTTTCCCATCCCGGTTCTAGGTCATGTGACATATAGTATACCGCTAATCTCCACACGCTCAATGATACTAAATATCTAAACACTAAGCAGGGCGGAGTTTTGTTAAAGTACACCAACGACAGAATACCCATGAGTGTGTTTGCACGTCTTCCACACACACACACACACGAGTGTGTCACAGAAGTTAAAAGGTATTTAGCCAATCAAAAGTGTTTTGCTTTGATCCTGTTATGTTCACAAACCACAGAGTGCTGTCAATATCTCAAACAAAGAGGCTCATGTGATTGGATGAAATGCATCAATCGGGGAGTAAAAAGCCCAGGAATTCCCATAAATGTAATCCTATAAAATGAACAATAATCCATCCTTCTTTCAAGAGGAATCAAAGAGAAGGGAATGCCTATTTAAAGGCACAGTACCAATCCCTGGCTCAAAACAAACACCAGACTCATTAGGGTGAGCAGGACAGAAGGTAGCTCTCCGACTCCCATTCACTTCCACTTCTTCTCAATCTCATCAATATAAAGACTGTGAGACTTCAGGGGGGATTCATCAAAATCCCCCAGCTGCAGAATTGATGGGAAATTGGTTTAGAAAAGAAAAAAATCGTCACCCAGTGTTAAAGGGAGGCCCGTGTGCCGCCTGATTTCAGTGTTCTGGGGATTAGTAATATTACTGAACACCTCACATTGACTGGGACAGTCATCGTTTCCCCAGCTCTGTAAAAAATAAAGCATGCACTGGTCAGGAATAATTATAGAACGTATAAAGGGCTTCTTAAAATCATCACGATGACTTATTTTTAATCAAATTTGACCAGTCACCTTTGTAGATCGTTACAGATTTGGGCTAATGGAGGTTTAGCAGAAATGAACCTTGGAAGTTTGTCAACTATCATAGATTGGGAGGGAGTCTCACTCACTGGAACACCGTCTCACTCATACTCACCGGTGGTCTCAAAGACTGCAACTCAGGGGCTTATTCAATATAGTTTGGAGCGGACGATCACACTGGGATTAGCTGAAAAACTCAACTCAAAGACAATGGAAGTTGTTGGCCGATCACACAGCAATCAGCCACTGCAGCGCTTACTATTTAACAAGCTCCTGAGTCTCGCTCTCAGAATATTTTCATTAAAATGTTTTTGTTTTTTTTGTCCATGATCCCTGAAGCTCAATTATTTCAGCCATTGAACCTTAACGCCTATTAGCATTCAGGGGCTGGAAGTGAATCTCATTAGTGTCCAGAGAAAAGAGCACTCAGGATACTGTTGATATACTGCTATGGGTGCACATCAGAATTAACTCAAACAGCCAGGGAGACTTGTAAAGTAGAACAGCAGAACTCTAATGGTCGTCTGAACGAGAATATAGCAAACGTATCCAAGAGGATCAACGTTTCGGTCCTCAAAATCAACATGAGTTTCCAAGGAGATATGTAGTGAGGGGTAACACTGTGCCTGTGGGGAAGGGGTCTCCACAAAGTCATATCCAAAAGACATTAAAGACTGTACACCAGGGGTGGCTGACTCCAGTCCTCACGAGTCACCAACAGGTCAGGATGTCAGGACATCCCTGTTTCAGCACAGGTGGCTCAATCAATGTCTCAGTCTTTGACTGAGCCACTGGTTGAGCCACCTGTGCTGAAGCAGGGATATCCTAAAAACCTGACCCCTGGTGTATGCCCTCCAATATATCTGGTTACCAGGGAAACGCTGAAAATCAAAATGTAGAAATTGCTATACTTTTACAAATAGTTTAAATCAGAGAGAAAAAAAATAAGGTGACTGGTAACAACCTGCCCAAGTTACCCCTTACAGGGCACTCGCCTATACATTGAACGTAAAGCAGGGTCAAAACAGACTATCAAGACTGGCACTGATGCACAGTGACAGAATGAAATGGTTATACATAACCCCTGGGAAGTATTGGATAATTGTTAATATTCAAATAATTTATTAAACTCAATAATTAAAATAAACCGGGGTGAAACGATTGACATACATACATACAAAATACACGTAGGGTATGTCGATATATATACGCTCCCCTAGGACCTAATGTATAGATACGGTCCTATACTGTCCTAATGTTGTATAGCATTTATGGCGTTGGTGTGAATTGCGTCCCTGGGAAGCTTCCTTGAACCCTTATTAGGGTGGCAGAGTTTCTGATATAGAAGCGTTTCTATATCTCTAGCACAGCTGTCGTTCCAGCAGTGGAATAGCCGAATGTAGGATGTGTCAGCCACCTTGTATTATACCTGTTGGTGGGACGTGGGATACATGGCAGGTGTACTTAAGTTCACTACTACAGTGAGCCTATAATGGGTTCACTGAGAAGTGTATGCTTTACAGAATGAAATCATCTGGATTTAATCCAGTTGCCATTGGTTCACTACGTGACTATATACACCTTGTAACCCCCTTCAGATGGACCGGCCTGCATCGCTTTGCAAGAGAAGGGGGTTCATCTTACTTTGCTATTTGGAAGCTGTACTTTCTGTTCAGTTTACAGATAGGTATTCTGCACAAAAGCCCCAAACCTGAGTGGTCGTTGTTAGCACAATTCAGGAGGAAAATCCTGACCCCACCCTAAGGGGGTAGGCTTTAGGATGTCATCTGTTTAGATAAGGATTAGAAACTCCAAGGTGTGCTTTTTTTCTTTTAAATTGCGAAGAAGAGGGATTGTCTTTCATGTAATTGGGTATCATTGGTAAAATGTCATTTTCCCTTTTTGTACGCTTTTTTTTGTTTTGTTTTTTTAATAATCAAAAAGTTGAAACATCCATCAGTTGCTGACAGCATCGTCACTGGCAAATAAATATATTTCTAAACCGTTGTCATTATCCTGCATGTTAGGCTGAAATAAGGATACATTGCAACGGTCCATTATTTGTCCCTTTAAATGGTACAATTGACCGTGGTTTTGACGCATAGTTAATTGTGAGCGTTCCCAGTTGTGAGAGGAGGTTTCTGCCCCTGCACAGAGACAAGAGCAGGACTATGGACACAAACAGAGAAATAGGGATTGTGACATCGACACACCAACTGTGCTGCAATGAATAACCCCTTAGTTCCCAGATAGGTGTGGAGTGCCTTCAACAGTGAAGCATTGCAGCCCTTTCTGGCATCTAAGGGGTTAAATGGACTTCACTTGACCATTTCATCGTTCTTTGGGTGTGTTCAGGGATCAGGGCCCATGTCAGCTGACTCAGCGTGTCCTAAATTGCTGCTATGTCAAGAAAAAGTGACTTTTAACCTGGTGCTTGGTCAGTGTTTTATTAATGTAGTCCAGGGGAGCAAACTTCAGTCCTCAAGGGCCACCAACAGGTCAGATTTTCAGGATATCCCTGCTTCAGCACAGGTGGCTAAATCAGTGGTTCAGTCAAAGACTGAGCCACTGATTGAGCCACCTGTGCTGAAACAGTGATATCCTGAAAACCTGACCTGTTGGTGGCCCTTGAGGACTGGAGTTGGCTACCCCCTGGTATAGAAGTTCCAACCACAGTGGCCAATGAGAGAAAACTTTTCAGGGAGATTTGGAATCAAAAGGAGGATATTCTCTTTATCATTTATTCTTCTGCTTTGGGTAGAAATAACCTTTTTTTCCAGGGGTCCGCAAAATACACCCGTCTGCCCCATTCACTCCAGGGGAGGGGGGAATCACTGTCATTAGGTCACTTTGGATTGACCCTTTGACCTTGAGACTATTCCCAGTGTGTGTTTCAAACAAATAATGAAGTCCTTATATGCAGCGGACAACCAATTAGCAGTCATGATTTATCTATACTAAACCAACGCAGCAATCAGAAGGTCCGAGAGAAAAACAAAAAGAGAACAAATCCCAAAATATAACCCCCAATAACAAAAGAAATTATAAAACACATTATATAGAGACCTAATCAGAGACCCAAATGAATCCCTATAAAATGTAACTGTATCAGCTGAACAGATCTTCATCCGCCAATCACTAATTATTTATTATAATTAACCTATGTATAACGAAGATTTCTTTGGTGATGTCTGAAGGTGACAATGCTCTTCTAAAGTCCGACAGGCGCAGGGGGTTAGAATACCCAAATCTGGGTAACACAGGATCATTACCAGAGACACAGGGGGAAAGCAAGAGAAATTCCACATTTAAAGCTGCCGCTCTCTCTTGCACTGTCCAAGTCGCCCTATTTATAAGAGAGGCTCTCGGTGCCGGGCCAAGCAAATGTGGGGATGGCTTCCTCTGACCCCCACGGGCCCTTGTCCACCTTAGTTGGTAGCACAGCCCACTTCCTCACTCCCACTGACCAGGGCCCGTGGTGGTCAGAGGAAACAAACCATCCCCACATTTGCTTGGGCCGGCACCGAGAGCGTCTCTTATAAATAGGGAGACTTGGGCAGTGCAAGAGAGAGCGGCTTCCGGCACCCCCTACAGAGGTCTGTACCTTCGGAAGCAGGGGGTCCCTGGAGCTGAAATTAATGGGGTTCAGCTCCGGAGCTTCCAAGCTTCAATGCCGTGTAAACTAAAAACCGCCAGCTTGGATTGCCGCTTTGAAAGTCACGGTGGAATTGTCACTTGTTTTCCCGCTGTTTCATTGTAGCGTGTTTCTCTGCTAATCGTCCGGTGCTACTTGCCAGGTTCATGTCGTTACACTGTTTCCTTCTCTCCTGGCACAGGCCTCTGGGGAAGAGAAGAAGCCTCTTTCAGACCTGCAAATATTTTAGACAAACATATCTGGGGATTTATGTTGGGGACAATGCCAGCGGTTTGTGTTACTGTATCACTGGTGTGAAATGTCACTGATAACGCCTCCAGCCCTTGAAGTAAGTTGCAAAGCAGCCACAGTTTGGCGCGCTGTAGCGACATCATATTTGGCCATGAGCTGCCCTTTTATTGAACTATAAGGCTAAGCCCATTCAGCCTTTGCCTGCGCGGATGTCACTCGCGTGAAGCGGGTGCATTTTGTGTCCATGTTGGACGTGCCATGGGGGGCGTGCCCTGGGGGCGTCACAGAGCTGGTTTGCCCTCATTGGGCGAACCACTCACGTGACATTCCTGTTGCGCCAGGAAATCAGTTTAAACTGATTTCTTGCTCAACGCAGGCCCCTCCTGCTTGCACCCGCGCGCGTCCACGCTGTCTATGGGCGCGATCAATGCCTTTAAGCAATGTGATAGCGCCTCATGCATGGACGCCTCCACGCGATCTGCGGCAGTACGGACCTGCCCTAAAGCTTCCATTCCTGAAAGCGTCTGAAAGCGTTATTCCTTTCTAATTCAATTGGTATTTTGGTCTTTTTCACGTTGTTGGGTTCTCCCTTGAGTTTCCTGGAGTTTCACCTATATTAAGGGGTATGTTTAATATACTCCGAAGCGGTAATTGGGGACATTTTTGGCCCAGAATCCTCATTGAAGTCAGTGGGGATTTTCAGCTGAAAAAATTCTGAAAAGCCACTTTGTACAATATAGAATTGGGCGCTCTGTGTAACGTACGTGCTCGCCACAAACTGGTACCGGACCGCGGGGCTGAGGTGGGGATGTATAAGCACCGACCTTAGGCCACGGAGTCAGGTCCGGAGTGCGGATTCCGTAATCAGACATAGCCAGGTCAGGATTGGAGAAAGTAGGGTTAACGTTATCCAGGCAGGGGTCAAGGCCGGCGGCACAGGAGCGGGGGCCGAGGAAACAAGCCGAGGTCATCAACAGGAAATCTTGGGTGAAGGTACTTCAGGGATAGGAACAGGAACTGGAAATCCAGTGCTTCAGCACAGAACGGCACCCCCTAGCCGGGTACAGCCGAGAGTGGTGGAGACCACTGGGAACAGGAACTGCAGAATCCAGTGCTTCAGCACAAAACGGCACCCCCTAGCCGGGTACAGCCGAGAGTGGTGGAGACCACTGGGAACAGGAACTGCCAACAGGAAGGCCACAGGAACCAGGGGTGCAGACACGCCACAGGAAACACTGGGGACACCAGCGTAGCCGCTTCAGCGCGGTGGCGAAGTCTGCCAGGAACAAGGGAAGCAGCGCCGGGGCTGCTAAGCAAGAAGGCCTTGTGAAGCAGGGGACTGGAAGCAGGATACCAGGCACAAGGAGCCCAGCAGGCCAAACAGGGAGTCTGTGACAAGCACAGTCATTTGCAACTTGGATTGCAAAGTCTATGTCCAGCCACTTCCTGAGGGCGGGGCAGGCACTAAATAGCACAGGAGGCCAATCAGGCCAGGGCTGCACAGGAGGCAGCAGGAGGCAGGTGATTGCAGAAGCAGGGACTAGTTTGTCTGGAACCTGCAAAGCTCCGGATGGATGGGCTCCAGCCAAACCCAGGAGTGGATTCCTGACACTCTGTCTGTAGGCCTCTTGCCTTTTCTGACTAACACACGGGGTGTCACCTCAGCAGCAATCCTGACATTTCTACCCTATTTTTAACTAGGGCAGGGGTATCCATCTCCAGTCGTCAAGGGCCACCAACAGGTCATGTTTAGAGGATATCCCTGCTTCAGCACAGGTGGCTCAATCAGTGGCTCAGTATTTGGCAGAGCCACTGATTGAGCCACCTGTGCTGAAGCAGAGATATCACTAAAACCTGACCTTTTGGTGGCCCTTGAGGACTGGAGTTGCCCACCCCTGTCTCTAGAGATACATTGTGTTATTTTTCAGCTCTTGGGACCCCCGGTTCCCGACTTACTCACTGGTAAAGGTATCAGCGTTACTTAATTTTTTATCACACTAGGTTTAAAAAGGGTGTCTAGTAGGAGCCGTAAGAGAGGTAAGACGCGGGAACGCAACATGGAAACAACCAAAAACAGGCCAGCGCAACATACAAAGTGACACAACACATAGTGCAGTACTTCAGTGCTAATCTGCTCATGAGTAAGGGTCATTTAGTTAAATTCTTTGGCCAAAGCGTTATAAGCCTGCAGCCTACATCAAGCCATGACCAGTATGCAGGTCCTAACACTACCTGGGACCATTCTCCTGCACCTCTCCTCTCTCATGTACCAAAACTATTTTGGTTCCCTTGGAGGGGACTGAACACTTGTACCTCTACTGGTAAGTAGTGATCAGGAGGGTGTTGAGGTAAGTGTGTATGCAAAGGGCGAGTACTTTGGAGCTACCAATATGCTTTGTTAAAGAGATGTGCTTTAAAGGAGGAGAGAGGGTGCTTGTCGGGTATTGAGGGGAAGGGCATTCCAGAGGTGTGGGGCAGTCAGTGAGAAAGGTTTTAGGCGGGAGAGGGCTTTAGATACAAAGGGGGTAGAGATAAGACATCCTTGAGCAGAACGCAAGAGTTGGGGTGGTGCATAGCGAGAAATTAGGGCTGAGATGAGAGGGATTTTAGCAGGACAAACGCTGAGACAGATTTAGGAGAGAGTAAAGTGATTCCAGTAGCAGCGTTTAGGATAGATTGTAGGGGAGACAGGTGAGAGGCAGGAAGGCCGGACAGCAGGAGGTTACAATAGCCAATGTGGGAGAGAATGAGCGCATGCATTAGTTTTAGCAGTAGAGCGACAAAGGAAAGGGCGTATCTTTGCAATGTTACGAAGGAAAAATTAACAAGTTTGAGCAACATTATGAATGTGAGAGAAGAATGCAAGGGAGCGTGCTCGTGATACTGGGTGTATGATAGTGATACCAACCGTAATGTATAAAGGGGCAGTAGGGCCAGGCCTGGGAGGAAGTATGAGGAGCTCCGTCAGTTTGAGTCAGTGGAGAGCCATTCAGAGACTTTGGTCTGGACAGCAGCTGTAAGGTCAGAAAATGTGTCTGTTATCAGTAGAGTGGTGATATTTGAACCCAAAAGTCACCTAGACAGAGCATGTAGAGAGAAAAGAAAAGATAGTCCCCCGGAGTGCGTCAACAGACAGATCGCCAAAGGAGGAGGAGGAGTTAGCGACTGAGACACTGAAAGTACGATGGGAGAGGTAAGAGGAGATCCAGGATAGAGCTCTGTTAGGGACACCTAAAGTATGGAGAATGTGAAGGAGAAAGGCTGGTCCCCAGTATCGCAGGCTGCAGGCAGATCTCTTCATCAGTTCTTTGTGTTGTAGGCAGGGTGCTACATACAGTATGTATTCTAACCTGCCTCATTAAACGTAAAACATACAGGACACCTACAAGCTCATATTGAACCCCCAAAATAACCACAACATATATATAAGCATATAAGTGTCACAGAGGAGTGCTACTGAGCATGGCAATATATATTTAAAACCAGAGACAGAACATAAAACACAGACAGAGCTCAGTGCACATCCAGTGAAACCTATACACGGTACAGTGCCTAAATATATATGTATAGATATCTATTAAATAAAATGGTCTTTTAGTTTAACATTTTGGCCAAATTGTTGGAAGCCCCTGAGCCACTGCACGGCATTAAACGTATAAACACATTTGATGCAGGCTGTTAGCCAGCGAGTTTTACACAACTGCTGACCTGACAAATAAATGATGCAGAATCTGATACAAACCATTACAACCGGCGGGTTTCTTCACCTCTCTCTAACGCCTCCTATCGATGCGGCCGGAATGACAAGATATTGAACCAGCGTTATTCATGCACGATGAAAACACCTCTCTTTGCCTTTATACATAAAGCTCTATGTTTATACAGGTGCGGGGCGCACCGAGCAACATCGATTTAAAGTTGCAATAGAGAAAGCGCTTGGCCAGATAACATTATCTTTACCTGCTCCTACGTTTGCCTTTATAATAACTTATTATTTTTCCAAATTCAGGCATGAAAGCCTTAAAAATCTTAATAATCCCCATGAATCCTGCATTTTCCTTCCGTGACCCACGAGCATTTAACGAAAGCAGTGTACGTAGTGTATATTCTGAGTAGTGTGGTTGTGCGGTTTAGTAGTCGGCCTTTGGGCAAATGTTTGGAAAGCTATGAAACAAATCCTAAATCATGAAACAAATGCTAGCATTAGCACAGGGTCATATTGCTGAGCGGTGCTGCCTGCTTGAGACACCAGTATATGGGACACAGTGGCACTGCAGCTTTGCATCATCATGAACACAAGGTTTTTACTTATCAAAAGTCAATCTTACCTCGACCCGTGGGTATCTTTGTGTAAATTCACGCTTGCTTGGGTTTAACCTTCTGCTGCTTTTAATTTACCAAAAGAAGTATTCTCTTGTTTCACGCTGACCTTGTAATAACCTTTTTGTTAGGTTGCAAACACAGCTCACTATTGTAGTCAGGCATAATAGGGATCAAGAGAAGATATTCTCCCAATTAATATCTTTGCAGCTCATAGGTACGACCCCCCCCCCCCCCCCAAAAGAAGATATTGAGAGAATTAGGAGTTTTTTATGAATGGACACAAATTACCCCTTTGCCATAAATTTGGTGCTTAGACAACAGATAAAAGTCCCGCTTGTGAGCACATTTACACAAATAAGTCTGCAACTCTGCCCTGCCCCATTATCTCTTAGCATACAGCGCTTCCACTGCAGCCAGGGATTCTGGGTAACGACATGCAAATGAGGACACAGTGTCACCTTTTGCTTCTAATCCATTTTAACATGGAGCTTATGCCCGCTTAGGCAAGCATCTTCGAAGTTGCATCAATCTGTATATTTTGCACCTCTTTTTCTCTCTAATGTCTCAAAATGCAACATACACTGTACTAGGCTGTATGAAAAGACTTGTAAGGAAGGAGTGGAATGACTTAAGGCCGAGGGGCCCCTGTCCCAAGGTGCTGTGATATCAGGCCAGGGGGAGGGGTTAAGTAAGGGGTACTTAGGGCAATCGGGGGGGGGGGGGGGGTGGTATTTCTAGCTTCCTCTCTCTTCTAGGATCTACTGGACAGCATATATATGATGGGATGCACACTGCTGTTGGTGTCACATAAGGCTTGTTTTACAGTTGGCGCACGCGTGTGCGCTAATGCTCGTGCACGTGAATCACACTTTTTGTGTGTACGGTCCGTGCAGTGCTGTGAGCGACAGGTGGGCATTATATATAACATCTGTTAGTTAAGGCGATGACGTTAAGGCAATAGCAATAAGAAAAAGTTGCATATAATTATATTAGTAAATAAGGCATTCCTTATGAAGGGGAAGCACAACATGGCTGACATTACAAATGACTCCTTTCCTCCTTTTTCTCTCTAATTTCTCCAGTGCATATAAACCATGTTACTTCTCCACCAGTTATGATCCAACAGCAGCATTCTCTCTTTTTTAAATACAAAGTAATTGCAGCCTCACTGTGATTGGCTAATAGAGAGTGACGTGCACCGGAAGCAGCGTGAAAAGACACTTTTCATGTCTTTCCTCCGATCTGCCGGGTCAACACTCGCTGCCGTGCGCGCACGCGTCGGAAGTATAGAACGTCAGGTTTAAACGTAGTCGATTATAATCGACACGCGCATGCACGGTAGCGCATGCGCACGCACTATATTACACGCCTTATAGTCGCAGAGCAACCTAGTACGGTGCTAGGCTATAAGGACACTATAAGCACAGTAGTGGTACATTTGGTAATCATATACGCTCCCAGAGAGCCTGGTTACTTCCAAATAAGTATAGTGTTGCTGATACCAGCATACCAAGGTTACGAAGGTTGGTGACAGTAGGACTAACGCAGAGCACTTTGGGATAGGCTATTGCAATAATAAGGATCAGTATCCTCTACATCCCAAGCGGCGCCAAAATGTGCCCCAGACTGTGTTGATTGAGGTGAAAGGTCACCCAGTATAAACAGCCAGTGATAAGAAGCCAGGTACAGACTCGGTAAATGGAACTAGAGATCCATAACAGTGACACTGTTGTCCAATGGCGCTAGATAATCCCCTCCTGAGGCTTCCTGCGACCATCGGATATATTAGAGTATAGCGGAGTTGAATACATGGACAGAGATGTTGCAACAGTGTTGCTTAACTTTGCATGCGGTAGCGTGTGAACTCTGCGCGTGCACGTGATGCCGACACGCGCGTTTCGCATTAGAACGCTTTCTCAAGGCACGTAATTAGGGGGGATATTTCCCTACTGGGATTTCCACGGTGTAAACAGTGTTAACCTTTTCACATCCTGTATACCCATATATAAGGGCAACATATACAGTGCCTTACTTTACTTATATTCTGATTCTCTGGAAAATGATCTACTGCCCACCTACTCATGAAGTGATTATGACTGATCTTGAACACCTATTTAGTGTTAACATATAGGATCATTTTTGCGTTTAATTATTGTTGTAACACCCAATATTTTAACTTGGATACTATTGAATAAAGAATGTTTAATATATACTCATACATCATCCAGAAGGGGGTAGAGTGTCTGTAACAGGGACATATCCCTGTTTAAATAAAGCAGCCTCAGTGCTCTGAGAATCCAGCAGAGAGATAGTTAATTTCAGCCACTCAATTAACTAGTCTCAACCTGAACACTGTAAAAAGCCTCATGTGAGACACAGGAAAGAGATTCCTTAGCTCACATTTGGGCTGACAGAAGGAGAAGGAGGACAGCAGAGATTTTTCTCAGCACACAAGGTCTGCAATGAGGAGAGTCTTGAAGCACACAGGACTGTGTGTTGACAGCAAGTCATGATGGAACAAGACCTCTCTACCTGGACATTTCCATAGCACACAAGAGTGCTGAGCCAGGAGAGCAGAGAGGCCTTCCCCTACAGCTACAACAGAAACAGATAAGAGACTTTCTTGTTAGATTGTTGTGTATGTAGCCAGGTTACCTGAAGTTCCCCTTTACCTCCGCGCTGAGTGGGGAGCTGCGGAGGCGGCCGCGTTGCCGGGGACTCCAGGAGATATTGCAGCAGGGCGCCGCCATGTTCCGCGCGTTTCGCGCATGCGCAGTGGCGTGAGAGTTGCGGCAGCCCCTTCAGATGGTTCGCACATGCGCAGTATAGAAGCGCGCAAATCGGGACCAATCCGGTGCAGGCGCTGAGCTTGGACTACAATTCCCATGAGCCTCAGCAGGGTCACATGGTGCCAGGCAGCCAATAGGGCTTGAGGGTTGTGTGCTGAAGGGAAGTAGGAAGCAGGCAGTGCAGTACATTGCTCAGTGGGTCCTGGGAGAGCAAGGGGAGAGGAGGTGTGTAGTGCAGGGGGTCAGTGACCCACTGCATAGGCCAGGACATTCCCCTAGGCCCCAGTACAGGCCCTGAGACACCACTAGCTTGTGCTACTGCAGGAAACAGCCCCTAGATAGGGACCTTACCTGCTTAGTGATAGTAGCAGTCAGGGACACAGTATTTTCCTGAGTATCCGGTTACCTGTAGTTTGGGATCAGACTACGTTGCGGAGTCAAGACTCGTGAGAGATCTCCCCGGCGGTGTGTGACCACTCGTGAGAGACGACGCTGGATCTGCGGATCCTTTGTGAAGAATCTGCGACCGGGTGTTGGAACGCCTGGCACGTATTATACACGTGCACCAACAAACCGGTACCTTACAGGCGCTGATCCCGCCTTGGGGAGTTGTGGGTTCTTTGGGGACACTTGAGAGGTTAAGTGACCAAGGGACTTGTCGGTTAAACTGGACATGGTGTGGGAGATACACGGTGGTGGGGGGACGTGGAGCGTGGCAAGGGCCACCGGTATATGGTTCATACAGCAAAGGTTATTCATTTATTCATATGTGTGCATGTATCTTTATAGTAAAGTATTACGTTATATATATTGCAGTTGTTATTGTTATTCTTGTCCAGGGGAATCTCACGTATTGGGGATCCTGGGCAAGTGGAGGCGCTGCCCGTTCTTATATTGTTGCCCCAGGCTCCCAGTTAGCGGAGGCTCAGATCTCTGTGCGCCAGCAGGTAAAGATAGCACCTGTAGACTTGTCTAGTCAGAGGGAAAGAGGGCTACATGTATGTATATATATATATATATATATATATATATATATATATATATATATATATACCGGTATATATATGTTTAGGGTGGTAACCAGCTTAGCTACCCACTCAGTTAGAAAGGGCTGGAGTAAAGGTTTAGTTATTCTCCAAAGTGGAGTAGGCCTTTATTTCTTTTCTTTTTGTATGTTTTGCCTTGTTAAAGGAACAGGCACAATAAAGCCAGGATTTAATTTCACCCTAATCGGTCTCCATTAAATGTACCTCTGCACACATCTCTTGCAGGGCCCAAACTGGATTCCTTTCTCTTCTACCAGATTATTTTCCCATTATTGCTATTGTAAATAATATTACACTAATAATTGATATTGACTAACACTAATTATAACAAAAAGCACACAATTCTGATTTAGTAAAAATGGTATCAATCGGGGTTTCAGCAGGACGCGATGCAGCCATTTTTGTTCTTCAAACAAACAAAAACAAACAAGGTGGTATTACTTTTCAGATCTGAAATTATGATGTAGAAAAAAATAATTAAAAATACCAACTCAGTTGATAAACCACAAAGGTCTATTACAAAAATATATTCCATACAACGCGGGCAAAGAATATTTCAGAACGACTGCACCGGATTAATCAAAGGAAAAAATGCCAACTGCTTTTAATAGGATTCCTTTTCTTTGATAAATCTGCTTGGTTTTTGTCTCAATTCTGCAGCCAGCAAAGTGAAGTGATCAAACCCCATAAACGTCTGCCATCCTGAGCTCTCAGAAACATACGGTAACAAGAAATTAAAGCATCCAAAAAATGATGTCATGAGAAGAAAAGGAGATTTTGTGACTAGAACATGCAATAAAGTGACCTATCGTGCTTGTTTTATGTTCTAGCGCCACAGTTCTTAACTCCAGTCCTCTAGACCCTCCCAAAAAGGTGAGGTTTTCAGGATATCCCTGATTCAGCACAGGTGGCTCAATCAATCCCAGCTTCAGCAGAGGTGGCTCAATCAGTCCCTGCTTCAGCACAGCTGGCTCAATGAGTCTTCAACTGAGCCACTGATTGAGCCACCTGTGCTGAAGCAGGAATATCCTTAAAACCTGGCCTGTTGGGGGCTCTTGAGAACTGGAGTTGAGAACCCCTGTTCCAGGATGAATTCTCTGCTATAAATCAGCAAGCAGAAACTGGGTTTTTCCGGTATTTTGGTGTTTGGATAAAACATGTCCCCCTTTCAAAGGAACGACAAGCTAAACATGTTGTGACAGTCATTTCAAGAAGCAATATTTATTTTATACCGCGGCTATGGAACACATACAATGCCTCGCCGACAGCCCCGCAATCTGACAATAAGGTCGCTGTGGCTTCCCAATGCGTTTGTAATGCACTCGGAGAAAAGCGAGGGGGTGCGACAATGTGCCGGCAACGCATTGTGCGGGGACAAGGGGCGCGCTGAATGGTCATACTGCTCTTATTACACACACATGCATCCTTCTTCCAATGGCAAAATAAGCAATACTAGAAATATGACCGCTAATACCTCCAATGCTGCAGGCTGGGCTGCTCTTTTGTACCCGTCCGGCTTTAGTTTTGAAGCCGGGAGACCTTGGTAAATACGCCCCGTTACTGTGGTAAGACATCTAATATCATTTAGGCAAGGGGGGCTCAACTCCACTCCTTAAGACCCCCCCCAACAGGTCAGGTTTTCAGGATATCCCGGATTCAGCACTAGTGGCTCAATCAGTGGCTCAGTCGAAGCATCTGTGCTGAAGCAAGGACTGATTGAGCCACCTATGCTGAAGCAGGGACTTATTGAGCCACCTGTGCTGAAGCTGGGATATCCTCAAAACCTGACCTGTTTGGGGGGTCTGGAGGACTGGAGTTGAGCCCGTCTGATTTAGGCGATTATCTCATGATTTGTTTGTGAGTGTTTTTGATCCATTACTTGTAATACTAGTGAAATAGATTCAGACCATGGAGCATGCGCTTCTTTCTCTCCTTGTATTTTACAGCCCCATATATCATCAGTCATAGCCAAGAAAATAATCCTGTGGTTTCAATGAGAGCTTTGGATCTGGTGGGTTTTATACATTTTTGACCGGTATAATAATAATAATAAAAATAATAATAATATAGGGCTTTTCTCCTAATGGGACTCAAAGCGCTTAGCAATTATAATATAGCACGCACAGTGCGGATTTAAAATTTTGCCGCCCACAGGCACTTACCCCGGGCTGCCTCCTCCTGCAGCGCCAACCTCCTTCTGCGGCGTCAAATGATGCAGCAATGGCACGAGATAACACATTTTCATGACAACGCAACGCCGTGGGATGCCGCAGTGTCGTATGACACTGCAATGCTGCAGGAGGAAGAAGGCGGTGCATAAGAGACCTTTCTAGAGGGGCCGCCCTCTCCCACGGCAACCAGTGCGGAAGAGAGCGGCGCCTCTGTATGCCGCCCCCAAAGTTTGGCGCCCTAGGCCCAGGCCTGTGGGGAAATCCGCCACAGAGTGCGCAGTATGCATAGGAATTGTTACAGACACAGTCCCTGCCCAAAAGAGGCACAGGGAGATAAGGTGATTTGCCCAAGGTCTCAAGGAGCGGACATCGGGAATAGAACCGGGCTCCATGCAACAAATTCAGGGTCTTTGTAACCAGCGTCAGAGTCTTTACTCATTGGGCACGACTTTCCCAGCAGGTACACGCTTGCAACGTCGGAGCGATGGCGGGAGTGGTATGTAGAGCAATAGGGGGGCTGCGGCGAGGAGAAGCTTTTCAATTTGCTACTTTGTTACACAAGTATCAATTTATTTCTAAGTGTTTGCCAGCATGATATCATCTTTATGCCAGATCATACCTCTAACACGACCCAGGTAACATTCTGCACATGGTACACCTGTGAATGGAGCTGCCAAGGAGTTTGTTGTAAATAAAACTGGGTTGGTTGGATTTCAGTGGAAGGAACTGGATCCTTAAAGCAGCAGCGGCCAACTCCAGTCCTCAAGGGCCACCAACAGGTCAGGTTTTAAGAATATCCCTGCATCAGCAGAGGTAGCTCAGTCAATGACTGAGTCACTGATTGAGTCAACTGTGCTTTAAACCTGACCTGTTGGTGGCCCTTGAGGACTGGAGTTAGCCAACCCTGCCTTAAACGTGATCTAGGGAAGAGAAGATACTGAAGACCACAAGCAAATTATTTACTTACATCATAATAGGTTGTTGCACCATATTTTGCACTATTTTTTGCAGCAGAGTGACTGTTACATTTCCCCACAATGCCCCCAAATCTGTGTAGTGTGCTGGATTTGACATTTCTCATGAGCAGATTAATCTGCATTTGGCATTTCCCAGATTCTTTCAAGTATAAACCACAGGCTCATTAAAATGTCTTTCCTTAATGGCGGCGCTGGTGAAAAGCAGGCTTTCATAAAAGGTACTGAAAAAGATGTCCTACAAGATCTCGGCCTATTGTTTCGCAGGGAGCCTGTTTTAAACGTTAGTTTGTGGAAGCTGCTTCACATAGGCGAGATTTTTGCTTTTTGTTGAGTCCGGGAAATACAAGGTTAAGAATGCGGGGTTCAGAGACATAGGAGTGCGCAGGACTTTCCTGAGCATGGCAACCCTATCAAGGAAATGGCTCACGCCAAGAGTTAATGCTGATGAAATACTCCTGATGAAGGCTGCACAGACAGCCGAAACGTCGGTTCACTTTTTTGGGCTTAAATACATTTGTTTCGGAAATTCCGATGTGCCCTAATTCTCTTTCTTTTTTTGGTAGGCGAGCGTAAGGCACTTGTTAAACATTTACAGCAGATTGTAAAGCCAAGGCGTTTATGCCGAGTCAGATTTAGGACTTGGGAGACTTCCCCCCTCCCCTTAGTTTATATATTTTCATGGGGTTTACAAATTAAAAAAAGGGGAGCTATCAGCAGTGAGGGAAGCGACAACAGGTACACACCAGTCATGACCAGACCATATCAAATATAGAAACAGGCCATTCCATTGACCGATGAAAATAAGAAGGGGAGACCTTTTTACTGTAACCCACTTAAAATAACCGTTCCAGGCTCTGTCAGTGATGTGAGCAGTTTCAGCTGCAGCCTTCCAAGTACAAGGCGCTTTGGATAGTTCTGAATGTAAAGTCGCGATGAATTCAGTATGGTAACGTGCTTCCAATGAACAGGATCTAAACACCAAATATCAGGAAAACCCCAATTTGTGCCTGTTCATCTGTCATGGGCGTTTCATCCTAAAGCATAAAAAAATGTAGATATAGGTTAAACAAAAGAAGGGAAAAAAATGTACTCGACCGTCAAATCCCCAAATCTTCTTTTTTTTCAAAAAAATATTTCTGAATGTTTTGATATTCTGTTATTCTCCCGAAAAGTTACCATTTCAGAAAGGGATCATTTTAACGCCTTGATTTTTCAAATATACGTTTCAGGCTTCACTGGTTCAAGTTTTAAACATGCTGCACTGTATAGTGACCCGAGTATCTCTACAGACATTCAGCTGTCAAACGCGCCATCTGTTTCTTGAGATCTGGCGTACAGAGAAGCGCCATGTCTGCAATATTCACTTTATGTATTACCCCGATAGTAATTACAGGAGAAGGCCACCTGAAGGGGAACAGGGTTTGACCCGAAGAACAAAACAAATAGTGAAGAGAAATCTAAACCCCTGGGATCCCCTCACCGCGTTATCTCCGACGAGCACAGTGACGTCACCGGCGTAACATTGTAGCAGAAACAGTTATTGTTATCAATGTGAGAAAACACGAGCTGACATCAACACAAGTCCTGACTAGACTGGATACTGAGGGAACGCTCAGAAAAGACCCCGAATCAGACAAAACAAACAGGAACCTGACATCTTGTGTCTTCCATGAGATTTTCAGCCAAGGTTACAGATATATCTATACTGAGTATGTGTCTGAGCTGCAGCCTTCCGCTGTATAGAGCGTTACTGGGGGACTGTGGACCACTGAAAATGCAGGAGCTACCCCATGTCAAAGTTTGCACAGGTCTGCAAAAAAAGGTCAAGAATAACCGTAGACAGCATGAAAGCCTGGTTAAATCACCAAAACGGTGTTTTTATTTGAAATGACAGGTGACATTTTTCGAGCCGCTTTGCAATATATTGATGGTTTTATTTAAACCGGTTCCAGTTGAGCATTCCAGAAATACACATAAATCGGTTCTTTTTGTATGGTGCTGCTCACGCCCGTTTCATGTTATCGTCTGCCCTAATGCTAATGCCGATTTGTTAGCCAGGAAGACATTAGATGATAGATTTGCACATTTTTGGGGCGCAAAGGTTTTCCCCCCCACTAATAATTTCACATTTTACGGAAACACAAACACAGAAAAAAGATTAAGCAACATTGAAAACATGTACACGCCCCCAGTGCACACGCAGTGCAAGGTTTTTTGATGTTAAGGAGGGTGGATCAACTCCAGGCTTCAAGATCCCCCAACAGGTCTGGTTTTCAGAATTTCTCTGCTTCAGCACAGGTGGCTTAATCAGTCCCTGCTTCAGCACAGGTGGCTTATTCCGTCTGCCTTACTCCACGGGATGCGGTGGAAAGGGGAAGCATCGTCCCGCTGCCACTCTGCAGATCCGAAGGGGGGGATCTGACAACCATCCCACGGCGCTCCGCAGCCCTGCAGGACGAGAAGCTTGGAGTGCGAAGGTTTGCCCGGCGCCGTGCGTGTGCGCTGGCCCACTTGGTGCCGTGCGCCTGTGCAGGACCCCAGAAGATCATGATCAGCCGCCTGGACCACACCGAACTGTTCTGCATAGGTGGGCCCCCTCCCTTCCCAATGAATACAGTCACCCACCCAGTCAATCAACCCCCCCGGCAGTCAAAGGTAGGCAAGTGTCACCCACCCAGTCAGGCCGTCACCCACACAGTAACCCACCCACCCAGGCAGTCAGGCCGTCACCCACACAGTAACCCACCCACCCAGGCAGTCAGGCCGTCACCCACACAGTAACCCACCCACCCAGGCAGTCAGGCCGTCACCCACACAGTAACCCACCCACCCAGGCAGTCAGGCCGTCACCCACACAGTAACCCACCCAGCCAGGCAGTCAGGCCGTCACCCACACAGTAACCCACCCAGCCAGTCAGGCCGTCACCCACACAGTAACCCACCCACCCAGCCAGTCAGGCCGTCACCCACACAGTAACCCACCCACCCAGGCAGTCAAAGGGCAGTCGCCCACCCACCAAGTCACCCAAAGTTGCCCACCCACCCAGTCAGGCCGTCACCCACCCAGCCAATCACACACTCAGTCAATCACCCACCCATCAAGTCACCCATCCAGTCAGTCACCCACCCTGTCACCCACATTCACACACACTCACACACACGCACGCACGCACGCACGCATGCACACACACACACACACACGCACGCACGCACGCACGCACGCATGCACACACACACACACACGGAATTCACAGTTAGTATAAATATAGAAGTGCAAATAGTTAAAACAGGAGTGTGCGCTGTGCACACACGTTGTAAGTGAAACTTCTTTGCATTTTGTCACTGATTGTGTATTGATTTTTAATTAAAAACAGCACAAATACAATTTCTGTGACAAAACAGTGCAAAAGACAAAGAAGTTTCACTTAAAATGCGTATGCATTAAAGATTCTAGAATGCAATATGTACTTCAAAGCTACAAAGGAAAGTGCACTGAATATTCTATGGCACACAGAATATGAACTTGTAGGTCCACTTCAAATAAGAAGGAATGGTCATCTGTAGAAACACCAGGGGGGCGGGGGTCACACTGGACACAGCATCGGCCGCAGATCCGCTGCTCTCTCTGGATAGAGAGAAATGAGAGGCCGGGAAGGGAGGAGCGTGCCAACCAGCCAAACCCTGACAGCTGGATATTTTATTTACCCTATATATATCGTAACTGCCCTATACCTACACCGAAATAACCTATACTACATTCTTCCAGATCTGACTCTCAAGTTTCACACGGGAGACATCGGAACCCCCCCTAGCCCAGAAGACAGGTAGGGAACACCTCCCCTCTAATGTATAACATTGCGGGAATGAGGGTACCTGGACATTGAGGGACTGCGGATCAGGTAAGATCCCAGGCGGGATTGCTGCTTTAGAAATTGTGAAGCGGGGGCGTCCTGACACTGGTTAAGGGGTTCAGGAAACTAGTCATTCACATCTGGCTTTTATTTCTAGATTAGTGAGGTCATCCGACACACACACTCACACACACACAAACACACACAGACGTAACTATGTAACAAGGAGTAATTGTAGTAAAGTATAAATGTAATACAATAAATAAACTGCTATGTCAACAACAAATGTTGTTATTAGTTCTTATTAGGAATCTATTCCATTTTTTTATGTAGGGGCGGGGCTAGGGGCGGGGCTAGGTGGCAAGTAGCTTTTTTGGTTCAGTGAGTAGCTTTTTGGGTAATTTTTAAAGCCCTATATATATATATATACAGGCATACCCTGGTTTAAGGACACTCACTTTAAGTACACTCGCGAGTAAAGACATATATCCCAATAGGCAAACGGCAGCTCGCGCATGCGCCTGTCAGCACGTCCTGAACAGCAATACCGGCTCCCTACCTGTACCGAAGCTGTGCGCAAGCGGGGAGACTATAGAGCCTGTTACAAATGCGCTATTTACATCAGTTATGCACGTATATGATGATTGCAGTACAGTACATGCATCGATCAGTGGGAAAAAAGGAAGTGCTTCACTTTAAGTACATTTTCGCTTTACATACATGCTCCGGTCCCATTGCGTACGTTAATGCGGGGTATGTCTGTGTTACATACATGCTGCGGTCCCATTGCGTACGTTAATGCGGGGTATGCCTGTGTTACATACATGCTCCGGTCCCATTGCGTACGTTAATGCGGGGTGTGCCTGTGTTACATACATGCTGCAGTCCCATTGCGTACGTTAATGCGGGGTGTGCCTGTGTTACTTACATGCTCCGGTCCCATTGCGTACGTTAATGCGGGGTGTGCCTGTGTTACTTACATGCTCCGGTCCCATTGCGTACGTTAATGCGGGGTATGCCTGTGTTACATACATGCTCCGGTCCCATTGCGTACGTTAATGCGGGGTGTGCCTGTGTTACATACATGCTCCGGTCCTATTGCGTACGTTAATGTGGGGTGTGCCTGTGTTACTTACATGCTCTGGTCCCATTGCGTACATTAATTCGGGGTATGCCTGTAAATAAATAAATATTTACTAGCGAAAGTCACTTCCTCTGAAGCAGGGGGGCGCAAACTTCTTGAGCTGCGTCCCCCTGCCCAGCAGCCACAGTGTTCGCGCCCACCCCCCCCTCCCCCCTTCTCCAAGGACTCGGCATCAAATGACATCGCGGGTCATGTGACATCACCCCGCCGTGTCATTTGATGCCACGTTGCCATGGCGACGCGTCATCGAAGACCAGGCAGAAAGCAGGTAAGGGAGTTGCAGAGGCCTCAATCCTCATTTAATTAATAATGCCTTGAGGAAGAGCGCGGGGCCTCTGTAACCGCCACGCCCCCCCTATAAATTCTCATGCCCCCCCAGTTTGCGCACGCCTGCTCTAAAGCAATGGGAGAATACAATGTTTCAATGGAACTGGTTTCTAGTTGAGGGTTTTGGGTTGACCAAGTGATCCTGCAAGAGAATCGTCTCCTTTTCCCGTTTAACGATGAAAGGCTGATAAGTAGAGATGGGCGCATTCTTTCCGTGAATTTGGATCCGCAGCGGATCGGGCGGTTCCTTTGGTCCGCGGATTTCAGTGGATCAATGTGAAAAATGGCGGTTCGTGTTTTGCAGATTTTTAATTATTATTACTATTATTATACACGGATGGCTGAATCTGCGGATTGGACGCTACAAATCCATCCACGGGTTGTATCCAATGGCGTTTTTTGATGGATCCGCGCGGATTAAAACCGACCAAATCCTTTGGTGGATTTTACACTGCGAAACGGATTCTTGGTTGAAAATGCAAGAAAATCCAGGAAACAGATTAGGGCGGATTCACCCCTCTCTACTGATAAAACGCCATCACATATAGAATTTTTGATACATTTAACACAATAATCTACTCTAGTTACAGCTTTGAAAAGTGTAGATATTTCTTAATACTTATCATGCAATCCTCGTGCCTGACATTCACAAAGATTTCAACGAGCGCCGATATCTGTAGTTATCATCCAGTAGTTTGTAATAATATCCACTTCTAATCAGTTTGGGAATGGCTGGAGGGGACCAGGTTCCACACAGAGGTTCTGTATTACTGTAATTATGACAAAGTAGATATTAGATAGATGATATATAGATTATAGATAGATAAATAGGTTATAGATAGATGATATATAGATTATAGATAGATAAATAGGTTATAGATAGATGATATATAGATTATAGATAGATAAATAGGTTATAGATAGATGATATATAGATTATAGATAGATAAATAGGTTATAGATAGATGATATATAGATTATAGATAGATAAATAGGTTATAGATAGATGATATATAGATTATAGATAGATAAATAGGTTATAGCTAGATGATATATAGATTATAGATAGATAAATAGGTTATAGATAGATGATATATAGATTATAGATAGATAAATAGGTTATAGATAGATGATATATAGATTATAGATAGATAAATAGGTTATAGATAGATGATATATATATATATATATATATATTTGATAGATAAATAGGTTATAGATAGATGATATATCTATACAGATGCAGCCACCAGTATTAGAACACTTACCTGGGAAATTCTGGAAGATTCTGGGGCAGTCTCACAGTTAATGCCTCAACATTTCCGTGAGATTCTTAATGGCCCATCGGACTAACACAGCGGGGGGTCCCTGCAGTCAAACTGAATCAAACTGAATGGGACTGCAGGGACCCCCCGCTGTGTTCGTCCGATGGGCCATTAAGAATCTCACAGAAATGTTGAGGCATTTACTGTGAGACTGCCCCAGAATCTCCCAGGCAAGAGTTCTAATACTGGTGGCTGCATCTGTACATGAGAGAAGGAGCGGCTCAGTGAGTAAAGCTCTACGGGCAGGGCACGTTGATGGGATCTGCAGGGGGAGATGCAGGGAGATGCCACCGTCGCCCGGAGATTTTTCAGGTTAACCCATAGCCTGGAGATACGTGGCCAAAACCCATAGTCGTGTCGCGGGTCACTCTGGATCGAGCTTCAAGTCCTTCAGGCCCCTTCAACTGTCACAGCTGCCCCCTTTTAACAGCCCCTCTCCCCCTTAGTCCCTCCTCCTTCCCAGCCTCTCTACTGGCTCATCATACTCACATGTCCATTGGATTGGAACCTGCTAGGGAGCAGTGTGGATGTGTTACTTGCCATACAACAGAGGGTGATAGATGGATATATGGATAGATTATAGATAATAAATATTTGGTAGACAGATAGATAGATCAATAAATTATAGATGATAGATGATACATATATGGTAGAACGATTGATGGATGATTATAAATATATGGTAGATAGACAGATAGATTGATGGATGATAGATCAATAGATTATAGATGATGATCTATATATAGTTGATTGAGGGATGATAGATTAATAGTTTATAGTTGATTATATATATAGTAGATTGAGGGATGATAGATCAATAGATTATAGATGATAAATATATGGTAGAAAGACAGATATATAGATGGATGATAGATCAATAGATTATAGATGATAAATATATGGTAGACAGATAGATAGACAGATGATAGATCAATAGATTATAGATTATAGATGATAAATATATGGTAGATATATAGATGGATATAGATCAATAGATTATACATGATAGATAGAAAGATGATAAATATATATAGTTACATAGTTACATAGTAGATGAGGTTGAAAAAAGACATACGTCCATCAAGTTCAACCTATGCTAAATTTAGACAACAGATACTTTATCCTATATCTATACTTATTGATCCAGAGGAAGGCAAACAAAAAACCCCATTAAGGGGAAAAATTAATTCCTTCCTGACTCCAAGAATTGGAAATCGGTTTAATCCCTGGATCAACATCCTTCCCATGTATACTTATTTGGTATATCCCTGTATACCTTTCCCATCTAAAAAGATGTCCAACCTTTTTTTGAACAAATCTATTGTATCTGTCATCACAGTCTCCATGGGTAATGAATTCCACATTTTAACTGCCCTTACTGTAAAGAACCCTTTCCTTTGTTGCTGGTGAAATTTCCTTTCCTCCAACCTTAAGGGATGGCCCCGAGTCCTTTGTACTGCCCGTGGGATGAATAGTTCTTTTGAAAGCTCCTTGTACTGTCCCTGAATATATTTGTATATAGTTATCATATCCCCTCTTAGACGCCTCTTTTCTAATGTAAATAAATCTTATTTAGCTAGCCTCTCCTCATAAGTTACTGTAGATTGTCCATTCCTTTATTAATTTGGTGGCTCTTCTCTGCACTCTCTCTAGGTCCATAATGTCTTTTCTTAGGATTGGTGCCCAAAATTCTACTCCATATTCAAGGTGGTGTGGTCTTACTAATGCTTTGTAAAGGGGCATAATTATGTTTACTTCCCTTCCATCCATTGCCCGTTTGATGCAAGATAAGATCTTGTTTGCCTTTGCAGCTACTGCATGACATTGGGCACTATTGCTAAGCCTGCTGTCTACAAGCACTCCTAAATCCGTCTCCATCAAGGATTCCCCAATATATCTCCATTTAATTTGTAAGTCGCCTTTTTATTCTTGCATCCCAAATGCATAACCTTACATTTATCTGTATTAAACCTCATTTGCCATTTACCTGCCCACGTTTCCAGTCTCTCCAAGTCCTTCTGAAGAGAAATTACATCCTGCTCTGATTCTATTACCTTACACAATTTAGTATCATCAGCAAAGATGGAGACTTTGCTCTCGATCCCAACCTCAAGGTCATTAATAAACAAGTTAAAAAGCAGGGGTCCCAGTACCGATCCTTGAAGTACTCCACTCACGACTTTAGCCCAACCTGAAAAAGTTCCATTTATAACAACCCTCTGTTGTCTGTCCTTTAACTAGTTTTCAATCCAGGTGCATATATTATTACTGAGTCCAATTTTCTTTATTTTGTACACCAACCTCTTGTGTGAAACCGTATCAAAAGCCTTTGCAAAATCTAAGTAGACCACATCAACTGCATTACCCTGGTCTAAATTCCTACTTACCTCCTCAAAGAAACAAATAAGGTTAGTTTGGCAAGATCTATCCTTCATAAATCCATGCTGACTATTACTAATAATTTTGTTTTCCATTAGGTATTCCTGAATATTATCCCGTATTAAAGCTTCAAGTAGTTTCCCTACTATTGAAGGCTTACAGGTCTGTAATTCCCCGGGTGTGATCTAGCTCCCTTTTTAAATATAGGCACCACATCTGGTTTACGCCAATCTTGTGGTACTGAGCCTGTGGAAATGGAGTCCTTGAATATTAAATATAATGGTTTTGCTATTACTGAGCTTAACTCCTTGAGAACTCTTGGATGTATGCCATCGGGGTACAATATGGTATGACATGGTATATATATAGATGGATATAGATCAATAGATTATAGATGATAGATAGATGATAAATATATGGTAGACAGATAGATGGATGATAGATAAATAGATTATAGATGATGGATAAATAGATTGTAGATAGATGATAGATGATAGATAAATAGATTGGTAGATGATTTATAGATACATAGATGATAGATAGATAGATAGATAGATAGATAGATAGATAGATAGATAGATAGATTATAGCTAGATGATGGATATAGATGATAGATAAATAGATGAAAGATCGATAATAGATAAATAAATTATAGATGATTGATAAATAGATTATAGATGATAGATATCTATCCCCTTTGCTGACCAAAGGTCTAATGAAAATGATCATTAAACCAACACAAAATACATTTACATTGTTCATTGACTTTAATAAAGGGTTAGCACTCTTAGATCAATAGATTTTAGATAATAAATATATGGTAGACAGACAGATAGATGGATGATAGATCAATAGATTATAGATGATAGATAGATGATAAATATATGGTAGCCAGACAGATAGATAGATGAATGATAGATCAATAGATTATAGATGATAAATATATGGTAGACAGACACATAGATATCTGATAAATACAATGAAAAAACTGAAAAAAGACATTTACATACATTCAATATTTTACTTACCTATAGAAGTCTTCACCCTCCGAATGCCGGTATATCCGGAACCTCTCGTACTGCAATGTCATCACCTGCAATCCAACGCCATCCACCTTGAAGACCTGCATCAGATAAAAAAAACTTCTTTCCTTTATCTTCTATCACCGTCTTCTATCTTCATCTGGAATTATTTTTTTCTGTTCTTTAATGGTCTTTCTTCATCTATCAATCCAAAGTACCCAATGTTAAATCCCCAACGGATATTGTCTCGTCGTCTTCTTGAAGTAAAATGAGACGGAACCTTATATAGGACCTGTGACGTCACATTTTAGGGTCAGATGGTACAGCTCCAATCCGATTGGATATTGTGTCATGTGCCCGCCACTTTTTAATTTTTTTATTTTAAGGATGTGACGTCAACCTCTAAGGGAGGTATATCACATCCTTAAAACCACATGGCTATATACTCCGGGATTTGGAGTGTGAAGACGTCTAAAGGTAAGTAAAATATTGAATATTTCAGGTTTTTTTTATTGTATTTATTTATTTTTATGTTTGTGATTGCCCATTGACTGATACTGTATTAATCTGTGGTCCTTTAGGGTACAGATAAATACAGTGACAGACAATGCATTTTTTGGCAAATGTTTGTTTTCTATTGATTGTTATTTTTCAGATTTCTGTTTATTGTTTGGATTAAATTGTTTTGAATTTGTATGGCTTGTTTTTGGTACTTTTTAGGATTGATTATCGCTTTAAATGAATTATTTGTTTTGTTGGCTACTGGTTTTAGTTGTTTAATTGATTGATTGGTTGGATAGATGTTTATTTATTTGTATTCTTATGTTTTGGAATAACATAATTGTAATTATTTTGCTGTAATTGATGTGTAGTTGAGGCTTTTTAGTTCTTTTATTGTTGGGGTGTTTCG
Source organism: Ascaphus truei (assembly GCF_040206685.1). Classification (NCBI taxonomy): domain Eukaryota; kingdom Metazoa; phylum Chordata; class Amphibia; order Anura; family Ascaphidae; genus Ascaphus; species Ascaphus truei. The sequence continues at coordinate 106,875,968 of NC_134489.1, forward strand.
GTGCTTGTGTATTTCTTTGATTATTGTGTATTTTTAGCCTTAATTATTTTTATTAGGTTGACCATTGAGTGATATTATATGGGTATGATATACCACAGTGGCAATCAATGGGTACCGGGAAGGTATTGTGGTCCCGGGGTGAGTGGTTAGGCTTCCTGGGTCGGTAGCGGGTGAGGGTGGGTTAACCCCTTAATTACTATAGTGGTTATTAACCGCAAAGGTGATTAAGGGGCCGCGATAGGCCTCGATAAGTTAATCGAGGCTTATAAAATTGCACGAGTTTCAGAACCTGCCGATAAGTGGCTTATCGCCGGTCAGCCGGCGATTGTTTTTGGACGGCTGAAAAATTGGATGATTTATGCCTTTATCGCCCACTTATCGAGGCTTACTGAATAGCAGTGGGCATTTTGGCCGATAAGTGGCTTATCGAGGCTGATAGAATAGGCCCCTTAGCCTCCAGTCATTCCCCAGCATTGAGTTACAAGGTTCTACCTGTATGTTTCCTAACGGAACCTCACCTCTCGTCAGGTTGGTACCCCGGCTTTATTGCAGTTGCTGCCTTTACAAAGTGGGAAGTTTCAAAGGCAAACATCGTCACTCCTTTCTGGCCTTCCTTAAACATGGCTTGGTCCTTTTTGAAATGCTTGCTTTTGCTATTACAGTGATCGCCTTTAGCATAACATATGTATTCCTGTTCAGGTAGAATAAAGGAAGATTACACGTAATCTCGAGCCTGAATACACACAATGTACAGGTGTGACTGCAGGTAGCAGCCTCACAAGGCTTTGCAGGGAGCAGTCTTTTCTATAAGGTGTTAATTCGCAGCAGTGTTATTGACAAAAGGAGGCTCAGCAAAACCAATATTTAACTCCTGCAATGCCGTACGGTCTCTGCACCTCACAGGCGTCCTATAGCTGTTTCCAATAACTCCTTCCAGGTATTGCTGTTACTATATACAGTAGCATAAAGTCTTTTTGTTGCCAAATCTGTACGGTTTTCACCCATTTTAAAGCAGCAATCTCTCCCCAAAATTATAGTTTTTTTTTACCCTAACTTGAACTGGGGCATCCCCCATAGTTCATCCGGGGTCCCCCAAGAAAATAAAACTCCCCTAAAACGCAGAGCTGCACAGGCTCCTGCTTTATCATACCCGCTGCTGCCGGATATAATAAAATGAGGTGCATGAGACTGAGGGCCGTATATACTGACTGCTGCTACTCCATGAGACCCCATCTGGGGCCGTATAACCCCTTTATAGCTTATTCACGTGAATGGGCCACAATGTGTCTCGCAGCGCTGGACGGTGTCTAATAGAGAAGCAAAACATAGAATATATGTGCCGGGAAATAAAGGGAAAAATACGCGAACGCCCCGTTTTATTTGTACATTTCTTCTTACTTTCGTGCTATGTGTAAACAGCGTGTCAATCGCCTTAAAAAATATATACTGCAGCAGGGGTTCTCAGCCCCAGTTCTCAAGACCCCCCACAAAGGTGAGGTTTTCAGGATCACCCTGCTTCAGTACAGGTGACTCAATCAGTCCCTGCTTCAGCACAGGTGGCTCAATCAGTGGCTCAGTCTTCGACTGATTGAGCCACCTGTGCTGACGGAGGGTTATCCTTAGAATATATTATAATACACGTTACAGCAGGGGTGCGCAAAGTTTTCCCCCTGCGCCCCCCTGCCGGCTCTTCCCCCTCGCTTGCCCCCCCCCTCTCACCTTGTCTCCAGCATCTCTGACATCACAACGACATGTGACACTGCGTGACCCGCGTCGCCCAAAGCCGCCGGAGATAATGTAAGAGAAGTTACAAAGGCCTCACACGCGCTCCCCAGCATTTAAGCGTCGTGTCCCCCCTCAGAGAATCTTGCGCCCCCCAGTTTGCGCACCCCAGCGTTACAGTATTACACTCAACAAACAGATGCTCACAGGGTAAAGTAATAACTAGATACATTGGCACCCAGCTCCAATCGTTGTTAAATGCCATTGACTTGAATAAAAGTTTAAAGCTGCCTTGTGAATACCCATCGAAGGCTACGACCCCAGTGCTCACTGCTGCACTGGGAGTGATGGGATGCGTGCAGCCATGGCAGGGGGGGCGCCAATGGCGGGGCATATCTGCCCTTCCATTGGCTGCCCCCTGAGCACGTGACCGCGTCGCGGCACAGGAAGACAAAATTCATGTCTTCCCTGCCGGCCAACGCGCCATCGTGAGAGGGAAGCGCACATACAAGGAGCTACTGGGGCCTGCCTGACTAGATGTGAGTGTCCGGTGTGCGGCGTGCACGCTGTCACACGCGCCGCCGCGACCACTGGCGACCCGGCCTAAGGGCCTTATTCAATAACTGTAGAACGCGAAGATGTGACATAAAATGTCCCAATTTAACACTAAAATGCTTCTTTTCCCTTAATACAGTACAAAGCCCCTGCGTTTCCTTACTTAACAGCAACAAATGCAAAACAGATCAATTCTCCGGCTTCAGGACTAATTATTTCAAACGCAGCGGTAATCTCATAAATACGCCGGCATCATCTTGTATGGGAAGCGTTCTAATCTCTGATTGTGGCCGCGACGTGGAGTGGTGCTGAGTAGCAAATCCAATCCCTCCTACCCACCAGAGGGAAGGTGTTTTTGTTTGCATTGAATGGAATGACTTAGCTCTGGGAATCTTTGCATTTCCATGATATCTGCAAATTCGCTGTGAAATCAATAAATGGTGCTCAGGCCGAGAATCTTTCTCTGCCCCCCCCGCCCCCCCTGCTGTGGAGATATAAAAACTTGGTCAGTCCTGGAGGTGCTTTGCTTTGAAGAAGTTAAACAATGCTCCGGATTTGTTGCATGGAAAATATAGCCTGGGGGGAGGCAGTGTATAGGCCTTTATGTCCATAAACACTTCACTTAATTTTTATAGTAGAAGCTGAGGTGGGTGCCATTTGAACACGTTGGGTAAGTATAAGACCTCAACAAAAGAACTTGTACATACGGAAAAAAAACTCTGGCTTAAACTGTCAGTCTCCCGGAGATTAACAGCTTCATCAGTCACTGTTGATATTGACATTGGGTTGCTAGGTTACATGTTTACCACCAAGAAATCGGGCTACGCGGGGACAGCCGGAATATGCAACGGATCAGCAGATAAGCCAAACGTGCCGGGACTTGATTTGTCCATTATGGTCAGCACACAAGCTGACGTATTGAGAGCCGTAATGTTACACCTCCATAGCCCTTGAAAACAGCCATTAGGAGCCTCGCGGGGAACGGTGTCCCTTTCTGGGGATACAACACCGCGTCCAACGCCTGTGGCATAACATCCTGTGGTGGCTGGCACTTTGTAAATAGGATTGAGCAGAGAGGGCTGACTTGTGAGCCGCTACAATGCATTTTGCATTGTGTGTTGGGTGACTTTGGCAGCCGAGGGGTTAAAGATACCCACCCATCATTATTTGGCAATAATTCACCCTAAACCACGGCGGCCTTCTTAGCTCAGCTTAGTATTAACCCTTACTCCAAGGTGGCCATCTCCAGCCTTCAAGGGCCACCAACTGGTCAGGTTTTAAGGATACCCCTGCTTCAGCACAGGTTGCTTAATCAGTCCCTGCTTCAGCACAGGTGGCTCAATCAGTGGCTCAGTCGAAGACGACCCTGAGTTGCTGATAAATTCCATTGTGAAATTCCCTTACAAGCATTCTGTTCCAGGAGAAACAGTATGGCGGCGGCGACGGGGGCGGGGGCGGTCAGCCTCGCTGTGGCGGGCCAATAGAAGCTGTGACATCATGGCAAAAGTATAAAAATGACATATCTCTGCAATCAGGGGGTCCGAGGAGCTTTCAGTGCCTTGGTGCAGCGGAGGGGGGCTCCCTGGTTCAAATAATGTTTAAAAAAAACAAACAAAAAAAGACTTGATTTTGTAAATGTTATGGGCTAGTGTGAAAAAAGGAACGTCGCCGTTAGCTGTCACCTTCCTACAGATTCTCACTAATTATCTCTCTTTTACATTTCTCCCTAATCTCATACTTTGTTCTAAACATCGGCACACATTTTTATTTTATTTTGAAGATGTACAGTAGATGTAAAATAATATATTTCGGGCGCATTAAACATGGCCGCCTTTTCCTCTCGCTCCTTGATAGCCCATGCGTGACGGCGGTGTCCTTGGAATTCCTGAACATGTTTGTCTTTGTGTTCTTCGGAGTTAAACTTTCAAGTCGAAATTTGAAAAGCTGCTAAACAGACCCTGGATTATTCAGCACAAAAATGTCTCTGCAGATGTTTCATGGCTGAGGGGCTTCACTTTATTGCAGCTCCGGTATATTCTGTTAAGGGGCGAAGCTCCTTGCACCTTGTTCCCTGCGCAGCACACAGCACTTTCCTTTGTTTAATCCTTCCTAGAATATATTTATTGGGTCCGCTATGACATAGAGCAGGGCGCTCAACCCCAACCCTGCACTCAAGCCCTCCCAACAGGTCAGGTTTTCAGGATATCCCAGCTTCAGCACAGGGGGCTCAATCAGTCAAAGACTGCGCCTTTGGTTGAGCCACCTGTGCTGAAACAGGGACTGATTGAGCCTCTTGGGATATCCTGAAAACATGACCTGTTGGGTAATGGTGGGGGGGGGGGGGGGGGGAAGGGCAGATATAGAGGGACAGTGATGCATGTCAAAGCACAAATAAAAATGTATACAGGCATACCCCGGTATACATACACTCACTTTAAGTACACTCACGAGTAAGGACATATCACCCAATAGGCAAACAGCAGCTCGCGCATGCGCCTGTCAGCATGTCCTGAACAGCAATACCGGCTCCCTACCTGTACCGAAGCTGTGCGCAAGCGGGGAGACTATAGAGCCTGTTACACATGCGTTATTTACATCAGTTATGTACGTATATGATGATTGCAGTACAGTACATGCATCGATAAGTGGGAAAAAGGGAGTACTTCACTTTAAGTACATTTTCACTTTACATACATGCTCTGGACCCATTGCGTACGTTAATGTGGGGTATGCCTGTATTATAGAAATTGTTAGATTGCATGTTATTTAGGGCTGACTACTCTCCCCAACATTAGTTCCATTTGAAGCAGCAGTCTTCCCTTTTATCTTACTTTAAAACACCTCTTCTTGCCCTTCCCAACCCTGCTTTTATTTTATTTATGTAATGTGATGCTCCATTCAGGAGATATAAGCGTGCCCGGGAGGTTAAAATGAAGCTCTTCTCGGAGCCCAGTGCAGTTGAAAGACTACCGTGGTAACCTCAGACGCTGGAGAGGAGAAAACTCATGTTTATTAACAGTAGAAAAACATTTCTGTAAGAGCTCAGAGCCAAGATACTATGTCACGGTGCGAGTTCAACTCACAGAGCCAATTTTGGGAGAGAAGAGTGCTGCTTTAACCTTGAATATCCGTGTTTAACCAATATGTGTAATTCACTGTCCATAGTGCTAGCTATAACTAAGTACAGTGTCAGCACTATGAACGCATCGAAATAACAATGCTGCAACATGTGTACGCAGGCGGAGAAAAGCCAGTCAAGAACAATATGTTGAGTGGCTAAAAAAAATGTAGAAAAACATTTAAATGGGACAGTGTGCGGCTTTCTCCAGGAACCCAGAGGCAGCCAGCAGCACATGAGTCTGTTCTCAGAGAGGCACAGCAAACATTACAAGCTAATTAACCAAGTGTCATTCACAATGGTGGTGCAGTATGCCAGTCTAATGTATGCGATTGCAATTCCCATGACCCAGATAATGCCCTCATTTCATTATCAACTCAATGTATTCATTTCCCCTGCTTCCCAAATCCGTGGCTACATTCTGGAGTCATATACATCAAGGACAAGCCACGTAGTTCAGTATCATTAGCTCGAATGTTATTGCGGGCTTTGTTACGCTGTAAAATTAGCGTGAAGAAATGTCACTACACACCAAAGAATGCCGTCTTTTTATTTATTACGCGTCAGTCCCGATCAGTGATGGCTAAACGCGGGACGTTTACTGCGGATCGGTTTGTGGGCTTTATAAGTATACATATATTTCAAACCCCCTAAGTCAGGGGAGCGCAACTCCAGTCCTAAAGGTACACCAACAGGTCAGGTTTTCAGGATATTCCAGTTTCAGCACAGGTGGCTCAATCAGTGGCTCACTCTTCAACTGCACCACCTGGGCTGAAGCAGGGATATCCTGCAAACCAGACCTGTTGGTGGCCCTTGAGGACTGGGGTTGCCTGCCCTGCTCTAAGTGGCCCTATTTAGCCGGTACAGTACATGCTTTTGGAGCTTGTCAGAGAAGCTGTATATATTAAACAGAACGTTTTTGTGCATGGGTTAAGGGGCGTCCACAAGGATCTCTTGGAGTCTCCATCCAGCACGAGTAGGGGAATTAGAGTGGCACCTACAAACTGTTTAATTAGTCCTAACTGGAGAAAGAATCAAAGCGACAATCTCAGCGCTGAGTTATAAAGCAGGCTTTTGAGGCTGCTACACTGTTCACCATTATTTGAAATGACATATCACTCCTCACTTTGTCTGCTGCACCAGGAATGTTCAGCCTGCCGACAATCTCAGGTCATCGGCAAATAAGCATCACCTCCCTTCCAAACTGTCTGCAAAGACACAAAGAATCAAAGTCACCAAGAGGGCTAAGGAGTGGTGTAGGAGTGCTGTAGCTTTCATTAGATTTTAATGTGGGGGTCTGGGGGGGAGGGGAGTGACTCTTTTATTTAGAATGTCTTTGCAATGTCTCCTATTTTGCCCCCAAAGTTAATTTCCATCAGCACCAAACATGACTGGTTTCCCAGGCGTTCCTTACAACCCGAGACAGCCTTCGGGGGCTCAACCAAAGACCTGACTCCCAAGACACCCCCCACTTCCCATGACACCCCTATTATTAAGTGCGGTGCCACAGACTGCCGCCACTCGCATACAACCCGAGCCTTGTGGAATTCAATATAAATTCATTTACCCTTCTACCGATTCTCTTCTGAAGATTCCCACAATGCAATAATTGATCAGCAGAGAACAAGGATCCTACCGGAGACACAATTCCCCTGATGAGTAGGACTTCACTCTTAGGCCCGGGCCATAGAGGGGTGAGGAGTTCCGAGCCGCGCTGACGCTGAGGCTCGCCTGCTGAAATCTGGGCGACTTCATGCCCATACAGGCGAGCCAGCGGGTGCGATCGGAGCCGGGGGGAGGTGGTTGGAGGCGGGGCAGTGACGTCGTTGGGCCAATCGCCCGCGACGCACTGACGTTGACGTCACGGCGCCGTGACGTCGACACTGCTGTGCTGTGATTGGAGGTTTTCAGCCGACAGCGCGCTGAAAAACAGCTTGGCGCTCGGCTGAAAACTCCAACTCGTCAGCACGCCTGCGGACGCTCGCGTCAGCCCCCTCTCAAGGCATCCTCATTGAGGATGCAGGGGCTCAGCGCTGAGCGTCCGCACGCCTCAGCGCGGCCTGTCCTTCTATGGACTCGGCCTTAGAGCAGTGTTTTTCCTGATCTGGATGTACACATTTTCTCACGCTTTGGCGGATCGTATGATTACGTGTGGAGGTGCGTGAATGTCTTCAAATGTGCGTAGTGAAAAGTGTAGGCTTCTTGAATTTCACTTTTTCGCGAATGTTCACATTGCTTCGAAAATTGCAAAAACACCCTTAAAGTGCAACATTTTTAATAGATTACCATGGAATTTCCCCAGAATTTTAAAAATATAATTTCAGTATATATGGGGCCGTGTATATTTGTACATTGACGTTTAATGCTTGGCAAACGTTGCCATTTTCACGAAAATATTACCAAATTTGTTGCAGTGAATTTTTTCTAGTGCTTAAAATTTCGGACACATCTCTATTTATGTGATAAAAATCGCATACAAATAATTAAAAAATAATAATCAAAAGAAGGGTGCTTGAGGATAAATTATGTTTGCACACACTGCCTTTTTTTCCCCTTGATCCCCCAACACGCGTTTCACAGTAAATTCCTCTAGTAATTTTGGGGGAAAATTCATATAACTCTGCCTTTCCTTTTGGAGTAAAATCCTACTGTCTGTTGGACCGTTATGCCATAATAATATCCCATTATCCCATAATGATATTAGTGTATTGTACACTCTGTAATAATTGTTGCTTTGCTGTTTGGCCGGGTCTGAAAACATATTAAACATATCTTGAATTATAACGCAGTTAGTTGACATGGCAGAGAAGCAGTCTGATGGTACGAGGTTTGCTTGGATATAAAGATATTAAACACAGGCACAGTAACACTACTCTTTGATCTGTTCTGTGCGGCATTGCATTGCAGGTCCCTCTGGCTTCGAAGTCGGTGTGGCACATGGACCATTGCAGGAATTTATTGCATGGCTAGTCTCTTTAATCTTGACCAGGGCTGGCCAACTCCACTCCTCAAGGGCAACCAACAGGTCTGGTTTTAAGGATATCCCTGCTTCCGCACACGTGGCTCAATCAGTAGCTCATGGAGTGTGACTGCGGTGCTCCCTCTGGATTATATCTAAATATATCAACTGATAAATTGTATCAATTAATAAAATAATTTGTTTAAGAAATTGTATATATAAAACCAGATAACAGAATTATACTGGCCCCTTGAAAGAACTGCAGCTCAACCTGGAAAGGATCCTCCCTTGATACTCATAAGAGGTATAGTTGTGGTGAGTGCAGGATAAGATAGAAACATATATGGAGGACACTTGGTTAGTAAGAATATATTACTTTCCTGGATCACTGCAAGGACAGACTGTCCACCAATACAGACAGCTAGGAATCCATGGCCTAATCCTGAGGGGTGACAACATAGACTTAAAGATACCTTGATGTGAAGAGCTCACACTCGGCCCTGTGAGTATGGCTGTTATACTTACCTGTTCATTCTCACCATAACCTTAGTCTGTTATTTTTTTTATTTTATCATTTTTTTTTTGGAGTAATATATTATTACCAATCGAGTGTCCTACATATATGTTTCTATCTTATCCTGCGCTCACCACAACTATACCTCTTCAATCATTGGCTCAGTCATTATGAATGAGCCACTGATTGAGCCACCTATGCTGATGACACCCCTGATCGACACCTACTTTTTCTTGTGTTCTGGGGAGCGTTAAACCTCACCGAAAACATGAGAGACCAAGAAAACACAGTGCAGTAATCCTAGACCGTTTTATATGTATACAGTACGACCCCGCTTCTTGGCGCCCCGCATTTCAGCGATCCGCTGATACGGCGGTACCGAGTGGGGGGCCGCCATGTCTGCGCATGCGCAGAACGGGAAAGTCAGAGGTCGCGCATGCGCAGAACGGGCGGTTGCTGAGGCGTGAGCATGCGCAGGACGAAGGTTGCACGCGCCGAACGGAGATTGCACATGCGCAGAAGGAGGGAATTGCTGGTTTGCGCATACACACACGCCACAAATCGCCCGTTACGCTTTCCGGTGATTTTCGCTTTGCGGTGGGCCCTTAGAACGGAACCTGCCACATTCCCGGGGCCCTCATGTATTCTAAAAACCTTGTAGATGCCACACTCACATGGCCCCAAACGGTTAGAAGCAGTAATAGACCCCATGTATTATATCTGGGGATTTTCAGGGTATGCCTTCTTAATCAACGCCCCCCTGGTATGAGGTGTAGTCAACAGTGCAGGGTCAGTATTCAAATCGGCACAACAATTCTTCCCGGAAACAAAAGAGAAAAACAAATAGTGCAGATGGTCTTGGTTTTTATATATAATAATCTGAGGATAGAAATACAGACTCACACTTTTAAAATTCTTTACAACATATATTAAAATATGGTAGAGAGTGCCTGAGACTTCAGTATCCATACTAGGGGAAAGATCTCACTGCCACTTCCTTGAGACCTGACGCAGTCTGCAGTCCACCCACGTCAAGATCTTACCACCGCTTCTTCAAGACCTGACACCATCTGCCGTCCACCCTCGTCAAGATCTCACGGCCTGTTCCTCAAGTCCTGACACTGTCTGCAGACCACCCACGTCAAGATCTCACCACTGCTTCCTCGAGGCTTGACACCGTCTGCAGACGTGCCACACCAAGATCTCACTGCCGCTTGCTTGAGACCTACCGTCAGCAGACCACCCATGTCAAGATCTCAACACCGCTTCTTCAAGGCCTGACACCATCTGCTGTCCACCCACATCAAGATCTCACTGCCACATCCTCGAGGCCTGACACCATCTGCAGACCACCCACGTCACTTGCGCTCTCGCGGTTCTTGGCTCCGTTCTCGTCTCATATCTCCAGCTGATGACACAACGCTTTTCGTTAGATGCTTTGTCAGGAGTTGCTTTTTTTGCATTTGCACCAACTGCACGTTTTATAGATGAAATGCATTGAATAAAGGGCTGTAGTGTGTTTGAAACCCTGACAGAGCTTCTTGGTAGATATACAGACTTAGGTCTCTCAGATCCTAGACATGCTAAGATGTGAGAGATTTGATGGGCTGTGTTCTGTACAGGAGACAGATCCCTGCCACCAGATTGACAGACGGACGCATACAGTATTGGCTCAGCTGGACCAGCACGTCACAAAGAGGAGCTGGTGTGTATTGTATGTTACATACAATGTGTCACCGTGCTATTCTCAGGCTTTGGGACACTCAGCTGCTCATAGGAAAAACTGTATGAAATAAATACATCTATTTGTGGGTGTTTTCTAAGCACGTATGTCTCTGAGGAATCCACCAATAGGTTTGTGTTTGTTAGGAATAATGTATTACTGAAGAAAGAAAGAATCCCTTTAGCTGCATTTGAAGAGACATCCTACAGCTTTAAAACATAAACTTTATTGAATTATAGTAAAATAAATGGGTCCTGAGAGAAACAGCAAAGAACGAAAAAACGAATAAAAACAATTACAAAAGGAGATAGGTGTGTGCTGGAGCAGGATGCCAAAGCATTTGTTGTAGTGGCAGTATCATGCACTGTATACTTCATTAAAAATATATAATTACCCGTGACATTAGAAACGGGGGAGGTATGCACCTTGTGGGGAATTGTATTGGGGGAATCCCATAAATATGTCTGTGTTACTTGTGTTAATTGGCTATAGGAACACTGTGCTTTTTACCTGGAGGTGTACCTCACCAAATGGTGAGTCAATAATGTCAACAGTCGAATTTAACTGTTGCTGGAGGGAAATGATCCCTCTATAAGGCTTATATTAAATGCTCCCTCTGAGTACCACTTATAGAGACTAATAGGTAGATTGCATCTATATGAAATATCTGGTGCTGTATCTAGCTCTCTTACATATATTGTGACAATATCTCTCTGGTGTATAAAGCTGAATCTAGCAAAATGACATGGTAGTCTCTTACGTCAGAGCGCTGTGCTGCCCACGGACGCAGTCTCCCTAAGCGCTCTGACTCGGTCACCACACACACCTCTCCGATGAGTGATGCCACACGGAAGTGATGTCAGACGTACCCGATGTACATTTCACCAATCGACTTCATCGGGGAACACTGATGTAGAATATTTCCAGAGACATTAATGTGTGTGTGTGTGTCAGTGTGTACATGTACGAGTTTCTGTGTGTGTCTGTGAGTGAATATGTATATACATGAGTGTGTCTGTGTGTGTGTGTGTGTGTGTGTGTCAGTGTGTATATGAATGAGGGTGTGTGTATATGTATGAGTGTGTTAGTTTGTGAAGATGTGTGTGTATGTATGAGTGTGTGTGTGTGTCTGTGTGAAGTTTATGTATGAGTGTGTTTGTGTCAATGTACATATGTATCAGTGTGTCCGTGTGTATATGTATGAGTGTGTTAGTGCCTGTATGTGTGAGTATGTGTGTGAGTATACATGTGAGTGTGTGTATGAGTGTGTGTATGAGTGTATATATGTATGTTTGCTTCTGTCAGTATATACTGTATATGTATGTGTGTGTCAGTGTGTATATATGTGTGTGTGTGTGGGTGCATGTACATGTATGAGTGTGTGAGTGTGTGTATGCATATGCATAAGTATGTGAGTTTGCATGTGAGTGTATGAGTGTGAGTGTGTATGTGTATATGTATTTGTGTGTATGTGTATGTGTGTGTGCCAAAGTGTATAGGTGTGTGTGAGTATTGTATATGTATGAGTGTGCATGCGAGTATGTGGATATGTATGAGTGTGTTTGCGTCAGTGAATATATGTACAGTTAGGTCTAGAAATAATTGAACACTGACACAATTTTCATAATTTTGGCTCTACGCCACCACAATGGATTTGAAATGAAACAACTGAGATGCAATAGAAGTGCAGACTTTCAGCTTTAATTCAAGGGGTTGAACAAAAATATCGTATGAAACGTTTAGGAATTGCAACCATTTTCATACACGGTCTCCTTATTTCAGGGGCTCAAATGTAATTGGACAAATTAACACAATCATAAATAAAATGGTACTTTTTAATACTTTTTTGAGAATCCTTTGCAGGCAATGACTGCTTGAAGTCTGGAACGTCTGGACATCACCAAACGCTGGGTTTCCTCCTTTGTGATGCTTTGCCAGGCCTTTACTGAAGTTGTCTTCAGTTGTTGTTTGTTCGTGGGTCTTTCTGCCTTAAGTTTTGTCTTCAGCAAGTGAAATCCATGCTCGATCGGGTTGAGATCAGGTGACTGGCTTGGCCATTGCAGAATATTCCACTTCTTTGCCTTAAAAAACTCCTGGGTTGCTTTCGCAGTAAGTTTTGGGTCATTGTCCATCTGTAAAATGAAGCGCCGTCCAATCAACTTCGCTGAATTTGGCTGAATCTGAGCAGACAATATATCCCTATACACTTCAGAATTCATCCGGCTGCTTCTGTCTTCTGTCATCTCATCAATAAACACTTGTCACCCAGTGCCATTGTAAGCCATGCATGCCCATGCCATCACACTGCCTCCACTGTGTTTTACAGGTGATGTGGTATGTTTCGGATCATGAGCTGTTCCAAGACTTCTCCATACTTTTTTCTTCCCATCATTTTGGTACAGGTTGATCTTAGTTTCATCTGTCCAAAGAATGCTGTTCCAGATCTGGGTTGGCTTTTTTAGATAATGTTTGGCAAAGTCTAATCTGGCCTTTCTATTCTTTAGGCTTATGAATGGTTTGCACCTTGTTGTGAACCCTCTGTATTTGCTCTCGTGAAGTCTTCTCTTTATGGTAGACTTGGATAATGATATGCCTACCTCCTGGAGAGTGTTCTTCAGTTGGCTGGATGTTGTGAAGGGGTTTTTCTTTACCATGGAAAGGATCCTACGATCATCCACCACTGTTATCTTCCGTGGATGTCCAGGTCTTTTTGTGTTGCAGAGCTCACCAGTGCATACTTTTGGTCCCTTGAAAAAGAGGGGGCTACATATTAAAGAGATGTAATTCCTAAACCCTTTCTCCAATTTGGATGTGAATACCCTCAAATTAAAGCTGATAGGTTGCACTTTAAGCCCATATTCATTATTTAACTGTAACTTGAATTTATTTTGGTACACAGCCAAAATAACAAAACTGATCAGTGTCCAATTATTTCCGGACCTAACTGTATAAGCCGCCTGGCACAGAAGGAGTAAAACATTTCAGATTTTTAACTATATATATATATTTTTAATGTTTAATGTCTCCAATGTAACCAAGTGCTCCAGCGCGTGTTTTTACAATCTTTACCATATCTCATTCCCAATAAAACAGTTTGCAAACTCTATATAGAGACACGTTAATAAAATACTACACTCCTTGGTTGTTTTATGTAAATAAATTATGCTACCAGTATACTCCAAGCAGATAAAGGGGCATGGCAACTGGCCCATATGTATCAAGGCAAAAGTGTTACAATTCTGGGGCAGAAACATTGAAAAAACTGATTTCGAAGAAAAAATCCTAACGATTTCAGTAGGGTTTTTCCCTTATGTCAATGATGCGCAACACCAGTCCTCAAGTCCTCCCAGCATGTGTTGCTTGTCATACACAGGGGGCTACGTCACCCCCCTGCTAAAACATCAATGTAGCCATCAACCAAGAGATCATCTTCGTACATTTACCTAAGCTAACAAATGCCTCCTTTCTAGATACACAAAATCATAGGTACAGTGGAACCAACACACAGACAGTTCTTACAGATTGCATCATTATTACAAAACATGGTTCACCAATGCCCAGGGTCACCTATTTCTAATGTCATAGGCACCACCCATTTAGCCATATTAGCCATGGAGATTTCTGTCAACACTCCTGGGAATCATATGTCAGTCTCGTGGGAGGTCTGATCTTCCTGCAAGGTTGTGGCGAGTACACCTTTGGTTGTACTACCACTTCCCATTTGTCTTCAGTGGACCCACTGGGTACAGGTGGATCATGTTCTGCTGGCCCTACACTTAACGGGTGCTTTCTAGTTCTAATGCATCTTGAGTCTCCTGTTAAATGGGACCCCCTGGTTTGAAGTCCCCTGATTCGGGATCCAACTCAATGATAATATCTCTGTCTCTGTTCTGCAGCCCTCCTAGTCGCCTTGAGGACACTTCTTGAGGAGGATGCCGCTCTTCTGATCCAGTATATTCAGTAGATGCCCTACAATTCTCCATCCTTGGTATCCCTCATCCAGATCTGACTCCTTGTCACTATACTGCCTACAGTGGCGTGGTGGGCTATCCCCAGCACACTGCCCTCGGGTTTAAACGATCACTTCTCCTAGGTTGATGTGTCACTCCTGGAATACTTTCTTTCCCAGGGCATTGTACTAACTGACCTATTTGCAGAAGATGATTCCTATGCAGGTTCTTTACTGGCCCTCCTCCTTTCTCAGGCCTTGCCCATTATACTGGAGGTCTTTGTAGTTTTTCTACTACCACACAAGGCTCTGGTTTCCAGTGATTCGCTATCTTATGTTTACCAGGTATACCCACATTCCGAATAAGCACTCTATCATACACTTGTAACTCAAGGCCATGTACTCTTTTATGATATAGTCTCGTATTTCCCCGATTGTTAGTATCAGCCGCAGTGGTGGCCAGTCTGTATGCCTCCTTAAGTTTCACCATGTATTGTATGCAGGTGGTAGGGGACGTGCCATCTGCTGCCACTCCAAAACAGAGGATAATTGGTAACCTGGCTTCCAGTCCGAACATTAAATAGTAGGGGGAGTAACTGGTGGAGTCATTCCGAGTACAGTTATATACACGCATCAGGTGGTGTACATGCTGGCTCCATTGTTCTTTCCCTTGGGTATTCAAGGTGCCCAACAGGGTTCTATTAAACCACTCCGGTTGAGGATCCCCCTGGGGGTGATAGGGCGTTGTTCGGGATTTCGTTATTCCACAGAGGCTTAGCATCTCTTTGATGAGGCGACTTTCAAAATCCCGCCCTTGATCGGAATGTATCCTAGCTTTCAGACCATAAAGAACGAAATACTTGTCCCACAGTACCTTAGCGACGGTAGTGGCTCGCTGGTCCTTCGTGGGAAATGCTTGGGCATACCTTGTGAAGTGGTCTGTGGCCACTAGAATATTACTAGTGTTTTTCCTGTCCGGCTCTAATGATAAAAAGTCCATTCAGACCAAATCCAATGGTGCATTACTGGTGATATATATTAATGGTGCTGTCCTGGTATGTAGAGTTTTCCTAGGTTCCCACCTCCCACCGTTCTTGCAGTAATCTCCAACATCAGGGGCCATTCAAGCCATTAGAACTGGTCTTTCACTCATCCCAGCATCTTTTCGGTGCCCTTGTGGCCATCGAGGGAACAGAGCACCACGTGCCTATACTGGTGGGGGAGTACCAACGGCTTGGTCACTATGTGTTGGGACTTTTTGGCAACCCAAAACATTACTCCACTCTTGATTACTAGATTAGGCCATTGTTTTAGCAGTTACCAGCTTCTTTCAAAGCTGGCTGAACTTGTTGAACTTGCTGGAGATCCTGCTGATTTAACCGAGGCAACCCCCCATGATCAATTCCGCAGGGTGTGAATACAGCAGAGGTACAGCTATGGGGGAGATTCCCAGAATGTCAGACTTTCTATTCAGATTCGGTGTCGTGACCTACCTTGGCGCCTCAATCAGTTTGCACATGGCCTGTATTCCTGAAGCTGTGATTGCCTCCCACTTTCTTCATAACTTAAGTTTTTATTGAGTTTCTGCACAGATAATACATGATATTTCATCATCTTCGATCAATATCATATGTAAATAGTATTAACACAGTGCTTGGAACAAATAAAACCAAAGAAAGGGGAAAGGTGGGGACGGGGGGAGAGGGGGGGGGGGGAAGTGACTAGATGATCTAGATTATACATTTCTGGACTCGTGACAGTCTCTTTTTGAAAATCTCCACAAGCTGACTCCTGCGCAGCTCCATGTTCCTCCTATATGTTGGGTATGTCTTCTACTAGTCAAAGGAGAACGCATTTGAAGCTATCGTAGCAAAACACCAGTTGTGTTCACTCCTGGGATGTCTTTCTGGGCCAGCCAAGGCATCCAGACTTTTTGGAATTTATAACCAGAGTCATTAACTAGACTTGTTAACTTCTCCATCTGGCACACAAACCAAATCCTGTTTCTAATCTTGGCCAAGGTTGGAATATTTTTTTGCTTCCATAGTGCTGCGATCTCGTGCCTCGGTGCCATTGAAAAATGGGTGATTAACTTATGTGTAGATCTGGGTATACCCCGAATTGGTCTGTTCAGCAAAAACAACCATGGGGATGTCGAGGCCCAAAATCCTCGGTAGCCAATCTTTAATTTGTTCCCATAAGGGTTTAAGATGAGGGCAAGAACACAGCATGTGAACTAAAGACACTGGCTCTCCACATTGTTAATGGAACAATGGGGATTAACTTGGGATAAATTTAGATAGTTTTAGCAGCATGAGATACCACCTCATCGGGACCTTATATGCATTCTCCTTTAATATCGTACAAATTGAACTCTTTGAGGGCGCCACATAAATCTCGTCCCATTCCTCCGCTTCCAGCTCTTCTCCCAGGTCAGCTTCCCAACTAGTAACATATTTGAACTTCCGAGAGTTCTCATCCCCAGAACAGACCACTTCTCTGTACATTCAATAGGTTAGTCCCCTTGTATCTGTTTCCAAAATACAGATTTTCTCAAAGTTTGTCAATGGCGGACGGGGAGAAATGTTATTATAAAAGGCCCTGATCTGGAGGTACCTAAAAAATTACGAGTTGGGAATGTCCTTGTCCGACTTAATTTGCTCAAAAGTTTTGATTCCAATCCTACGCTCCAGATCCTTAAGTCTGCTACATCCTTCTTGTGCCAACATTTTAAAATCCCCGCTATTCAGGCCCGGAGCAAAGTCAGCATTATTTAGTAATGCAGACATTAATAAATTTTTTGAGGTTAGGGAACATCTAAATTTGGGTGCCTCCCACACAGCTAATGTATTGGTCATTGAGGAAAGCGGCTCGTGAATTAATTTAAGCATCCTTTTAGGGTACCAAATCAGATTCTGTATATCCAGAGGTGCACACAGTTTACTCTCTAGTGCCACCCATCTTTTAGCAGTGGGGTCTGTGTGCCACTGCAAAATTTGGCATTATTGGGCTGCCTTGTAGTATGACAACAAGTAAGGTACCGCCAGCCCGCCCCTCAGAATTGGTCTCTAAAGTATTTTATTCCTAATCCTTGAGTTTTGCCCTGCCACAGAAATGTAGATATCAGCGTCTGTATCGAGGGAACATCCCTCAGAGCCACCGGCACCGGGAGGGTTTGAAGTAAGTAAAGGAGGCAAGGTAGAAGATTCATTTTAACACAGTGTACTCTACCCACCCAAAAGACACTGTAGGATGACCATCGCCCCAGATCTCCTTTTAGAGTTTGAAACAGTTTAGGATAGTTCGCCCCATACAAAGTCTTGTAATTATTTGTAATGTGGACCCCTAGGTATTTAATAGTTTTAGTTTGCCAGTTAAAGTTAAAATTTAAGGATATCACCTTTTCCACCTCTATAGGTAGGTTCACATTTAGGGCAGCAGATTTGGATTGATTGCTTTTGAAACCTGAAAGTCTATTAAATTTGCCTAGTAGGCTAAACAGGTTAGGCAGGGAGGTGAGAGGTTTTGACAACATCAGCATGGTGTCATCTACATATAGAGCAATCTTGTGTGTTTGGTCGTCAATTTTTATGCCCGATATATCTGGGGGTTTTCTGATCTGCACTGCCAGTGGTTCCACGCATAAGGCAAACAGCAGTGGCGAAAGTGGGCATCCATCGCCTGATGAAGCACAACACTGTGTGAAACGCGTTGCGAAAGCCCTACGGTGCAGCTAGAAGTCAGCCCACAGGTGTACCTACCCCCAGCTGTCCCATCAACAACCAGAGACCCTTCGGCACGCCGGAGTGAGTTTCTCTGGGAAACCGGCATTTGAGGCGGGCTACTATTCACGGGTCCTGCAAGAAGCTGCAACCCGGAAGTAAGAACTATATGGTGCTGAGCCAGGCAGCCCCAGCACGTGGGTCTACCTTGTAAGCCTCTGCACCATCTCTTTATGCCCAGGACACCACCAGGACTGTTTCCTCTGCACCTTAATACTGGATGTACTTACCCTTATATGTAAGTTTTTATTGTTACTACTACTAACATGTTTTAATTAAATCTTGACCCTCGGTGCGCTTTTGTGTTTTATTCCCTGCTGTTGCCCGCGTTTGGAGCCATCCTGCGACGGGACCTGTGGAGGAGGGGTGCCTTCACATCACATCAGCTGCAAGAGGGAAGAGTTGATCCACTACGAGATCCTGTTAGGAAGCAAGAGCGCGGTTTGACTTTCTTATCCTTGCCGAGTACCACTTTTAATTTGAAAGAGATCCGATAGAAAGCCTTGATGTGTTACCTTTGCTGTTGGAATGGTATACAGATCCGTGATTGCCTTTAATATTCTACCCCCGAATTTGAATACCCCCAACGTGGCTTTGAGGAAAGGCCAATCTATCCTATCAAAGGCTTTTTCAGCGTCAAGACTCAACACCATTGCCGGGGTCTTTTTCTTATTAGCCAATTCAATCAGATCAATTATACGCCTGGTGTTGTCTGCCGCCTGCCTATTAGTTATAAAGCCCACCTGGTCCGGATTAACCAATCTGGGTAAGATATGACCCAATCTGTTAGCTAACAATTTGGAGTATATTTTTATGTCCGTATTTATTTGTGATATTGGTCTATAGCTTTTACAGTTTGTCGGGCCTTTACCTTCCTTGAATATTAAGGAAATAGAAGCCTGGAGCATTCGGTCCAGGAATGAGGCTCCCGCGAGCACTGCATTATACATCCACAGAAAAAGGGGGGCTAATCATTTATCAAATTTTTTTGTAGTATAGATTGGAAAAACCATCAGGGCCTGGTGCCTTAGAGGGTTTCAAATGTTTAATCACCTTTAACACTTCTTCGATAGAAAAATCTCTGTGCAACTGTTCTCTCTCCTCCCTGCTCAGCCTCGGAAGGTCGGCATCCCTCAGGAATTTCCTTAAGGTCAACGCCGTCTTAGCCCCATGAGAGACATTCTCCCCGTTATACAGTGCTCTGTAATAATTTTTAAACTCCTCTACAATTAGCTCCGGGTTGGAGGTAAGATTTCCAGACTTTCTGCGAATTGTATGTATATTATAATTGGGCAATCTATTTTGAATTTTGTGGACCAGCATAGTATCTGGCTTATTCGCTTTTTCTAAAAAAATCCTCTTTGACCAACTCGGGGATTG
Organism: Ascaphus truei; assembly: GCF_040206685.1. Classification (NCBI taxonomy): domain Eukaryota; kingdom Metazoa; phylum Chordata; class Amphibia; order Anura; family Ascaphidae; genus Ascaphus; species Ascaphus truei. Next base: position 106,895,670 of record NC_134489.1, read on the forward strand.
CTCCGGCTGGGAGGTAAGTAAAATACTGAGCTCTATCCTCACATCTTTTAGTTCCTTCAGAATATCATCTCTTTTGGTTCGTCAATGTCAGTCTGAGAGCTCTTGTAGTTTGACCTGCAACTTAGTCAATTTAGCTTCTCTTTGTTTCTTACTCCTTGCTGCTATATTAATAAATATACCCCTGAATGCTGCTCTATGAGCTTCCCAAAGTGTAAGACGCGACGCTACACTGTCTACATTGATTATTAAGAATACTTTGAGATTCTGGGATACCTCTGGGATTCTGATGATTGACTCATTTAGCTTCCATTTTGCTCCTGGTCTGTCTAGATTAATGTAGGAGCACCTGAGTGCTATAGGTGCGTGATCTGACCATGAAATATCATGGATCCGAGTTTCAGAGACCTTTGGGACCAGTCTGTTAGATATAAAGAAGTAGTCTATTCTACTATAGCTGTCATGGGGGTGTGAGTAAAATGTAAAACCTTTCTCTCGGATGTAGCTCCCTCCAGATATCCGACAGTTGGTTGTCTATAAGATTACGTAGGAATTTGACCGTGTTTTTCTTCTTTATCTATTTGGTCTGGGCCGAACTATCAAGTTTAGGGTCTAACACTAAATTGGAGTCCCCCGCTAGGATAATGTGGCCTTTTGCTACACTGCTTAGCATATTGAAGAAGGAAGTTAGATGATGGTGGGGCATGATGGTTAGAAGGGGGCATAGATGATGGTAAGAGTTAAGTATTGCCCCTGTTGTTTACCCACTAATATTAGATATCTCCCATCCTATACCTTTTAACCTGTTCCGTTACGAATGGAATCTGTTATTGAGCAATATTGCTACTCCTCTTTTTTTCCTTTTGGCAGAAGAGAGGTATCATTGTCTATATTGCTTATCAAAGTATTTCGGGTGGCTTGCCAAACTAAAATGTGTCTCTTGTAAAAGAATGACATCCGCCCTTTTCCTTTTATAGTCTGAGTGCTATTCTTCTTTTATCTATAAAGAGAAAAAGGAACCGCTCATCCATATATGTAATATATAATCATATAGTATAACCAAAGGTGCTCAGAGGGATATATAACTAGTATATCTGAGTTGATCCAAAAGAAGAATCAGAAAGGTTCCCTCACAGTAGAGCACTCAATGTGCGGAGTACAGTGAGTACACTAACAATGGTCTAACACCATGGTGGGAACAGTATTAATTTGAACTATTGGTTCACTACGTTATCTTTACTATATGGAATATTGTACCTGTTGGTAATATTGATATGTAGGATACTTGCCTGCTTCATGGTATTTACTTAGGCTGGGAGTGATACTTACCTGCAGACCTGAATATTAGATTCCGATTTTGAGACGTTTATTGATAGCTTCCAATCAGATATTAGTATCGAGATACCTGTTGTTTTGCTTATCTTGCCACTTCATTACGGGGTTATTTTAATGTTTGAATGTGATTTATGTGTTTTTAATCCATATATTTGAATAAAATGTTTTAATTTTCTTCCTGGCTATTCCGGTTATGATAGGCCTTTTTTGACCTATCAACAGCATTTACCTGTTAGACCATTGTTAGTCTGCTATTCTTCTTTGCCTGGGTTATTCAGGACTTTATGTTATGTGATAGGATCACTAAAGCCATGTGGGTGAAAGTGAGGAACTGCTTACCCTATTTTCCTCAGGACTAGGACCGCACAGGAGCCCCGCCAGCCGCCAGAGACCATTCCCTTGTAGCTTGACCATCCAAACAAACCTGGATGGAGAGAGGGGGGTGGGGGGAGACCAAACATATGGAAAGGCCGGGGAAACAGAAAAACTCCATCCAAGTCTAATGAGGTCAAAGGAGACCTAGACCAGCATGCCCTTGGGAAAATACTCCCCCCTGAGCCCCACTCAAGTAGGACGTTGAGGACGTCTGGGGTCCCAAGGGACTTTGTTGGTGCCAAGGGGAATATCATCAACACCAAGTGGATAGGGCATGGAGGCAACCTGGGAAGGGCAGCTCCCACTCCATACCCAACACAATAACTTACATTATAAAAGCTAACATAACAGACAAAAACTGTACACAACATCATACAAACCCAAAACCCACAGTAGTAAGAACCTTTTGACCCCTACTTATAAAACTGTGCCCGATATGACATCTTTCTTGTCTGCTAACACTGCTCCTTCCTGCTTTCTATATGGTCTATTTAGGAAAAAGTTCTATCTACTTGTCCCTTAACCTTCTATCTTTTAGGTACTAGGATCCCTGCTACTTTATCCTATAAGTCCTAAGTGGCTACGGCTTCCCTAGCTACCTGAGTGTCCTATTGTGACTCCATTGTAGCTTGCATGCTTTCTCTGCCTTGTCCCAAACTGTGAGCCTTTTGGCTCAGAGATCCAAATTCACGAAAGTACAAAGCATTGCCCTGCAATCAGCCTTCCTCTATCTGCTGCCAACCCCCCTCCGTGTATATACATGGAGCCCCCAATATTGTCTTCCTCCCACTTTTTATCTATCTTCTGCAAATCTCTGGGGACTCGAGACAACACATCAGCATCAATATTTTGTCGTCCAGGTCTGTATTTCAGGTTCAAATTGTATGTGGCCAATGTAGCTAGCCACCGGTGGCCCCTGGCACCCAATGTAGCCGATGATAAGATATCGGTCAGGGAGGTGTTATCCATGTGCACCACGAACGTTGCTCCGTACAGATAGCCGTGTATTTTATCCACTGCTGACCATTTCAAGGCTAATAATTTGAGCTTGTGCTACTGTCCGAAGCCCCTCAGGATGCTCCTGATACAACACCACCCCTAAACCTTCCAGGCTTGCATCCACATGTAGTATATAAGACTTCTGTGGGTCAGCGAACGCAGATACTGGCGCATTAGTGAGACAGTATTTTATAGTTTTGAAAGCCTCCTCACACTTGGGAGTCTACCTGTTTTCAAAAGGCTCATTCATCCTAAAATAGTCCTGAGTAGTGGCACCAGCTGCCATACTGCGTTCCCGCTGTGGTGGGTAGCCTGTGGTCAACTGCATCAAAGGCTGCACTACAGCAAAGAAATTATTGACAAAGCGTCTATAGTATCCCCAAAATCCTAAAAAGGTCAGTTGCTGGGGCCTAAGCCAGGATACAATGGCCTCTAATTTAGAGGGGTCCGTAGCCCCCCCTTCTTCAGACACGATGTGTCCCACATACGTGACAGAAGTTTGGCAGAAATGACACTTGTCCAGAGACAACTTTAACCCGCACTCACTTAGTCGGTCCAGCACCTTAATTAGTCAGCTTCGTGTTCTTCTAATGTCTTTCCAAAGATGATGAGGTTGTCCAGATAGACTAGCTCTTCCAGCAGGTTCATATCACCTACAATGCAGTCCATTAGCCTCTGGAATGTGTCTGGGGCCACTGACACACGTCGGGGCAAGCGCTCAAATTAATAGAACCGCAAGGGGCATATAAAAGCGGGCTTCTCTTTGTCTTGTTTGCACATGGGATAGTACTGTCAGGAATCGGCGTTCTCCTCGCTTCCCACACAGAGCACTCCCTCTCCGCAGGGAGACGCTGGACACACAAAACAATCCTGCCTTACCGGCCTCCACGGCTCCTCGCCCCTGCCGCCGTCGCGGGATCACTCCCGTCGCGATTCCTCTGCTCAGCGCCGGGCGCGCCCACGCCCTCCTGCAAGCACACCTACACGCACGCCAGCGCCAGATGTTATGTGCATGCATTCCCAGCTTACAGAGCACACGCCTAACAGAGCACTTTTAACCACTGCTCTCTACAACCGGTACCGGCAAGTATTGTCTACCTTACTACACCTGGCCTGGCAACGCTTCATACCACACTCCGGACACGCTCCCTTTGCTGCGGGTGCGTGTATTACCACTTCCCCCTTCAGCTCAGGGGATGGGTCTGGTCTGCGGGCAGCACCGGCGTAACATTATGTCGAGCCCACAAGACGCAGACCAGACCGAACTACAGCAGTTTCTCTCTAATCTGCTTCAGCAAAACCAGGCCATGGCGGATCAAATTGTGGCACTTACACGCCAGGTCGCAGTACTCTCAGACAGGGTACCGACCGCGACCCCGCCAGATGTAAGCCCCCACTCCGCAAGCGCAGTTAGCAGCTCAGATGTAAGGATTCCTCCCCCCAAGCCTTATGCAGGTGAACCGCAAGATTGTAGGGGTTTCCTAAACCAGTGTGAGGTGCAGTTTGAAATGGCCCCCCATCTCTACAATACTGATCGCAAGAAGGTAGCCTACATTTATAACCTCACTGGCAGCGCCCTGGCTTGGGCTTCCCCGGTTTGGGAGCGACGTTCTGACCTTACCCAAGATTACCCGGCATTTAAAGCCGAGATTCAACGGGTATTCGATCCCCCCGCTCGTCGGGAGATGGCATCTGTTTCTCTCCTCCAGATCACTCAGGGACGGCGGATGGTGACACAGTATGCTGTGGAATTCCGGACTCTAGCAGCCGAGACTAACTGGGGACAAGAGGCTCTCGTCTCCGTATTCTGGCAAGGCCTGGCAGATCCCATCAAGGACGAACTCTCTCGCCAATCCAGGCCAGATCAACTGGAGGTCCTGATTGATTTGGCCGTCCGAGTGGATCAACGCATCCAGGTACGCCGCTCAGAGCGTCAGCGCACTCGCTTCCATAACTTTCAAGTTCCGTTCCCCAGTACTGTCAGCAGCACTCCTGCTCCCCCAAGTACTACCACACCTCTTCGTCCTGCACTGGAGTTGCCAGAGCCAATGCAATTGGGGGTACAACGCATCCGCACACCGATACGGCAGTTCCGCCACGCCGGGGGATTGTGTTTCTACTGCGGATCCATGGAACATCTGGTTCGGGAGTGTCCACTGTGTCCGGGAAACGGGAAACGGGAACACCCAGTGAGTACAGAGGGGCTCTCTCTGGGTGTAATGTCTCCATGTCCCCTTCAAAAAAATGAACTCCCTAAGAAACTTACATTTCCAGTCTTCCTTTCAGGCGATAAGTTCAAGACTTCTACCGCCGCTTTCATTGACTCAGGAGCTGGAGGAAACTTTGTGGATCTTGAATTCGCCTGGGTAAACCGTATACCACTAGTGAGAAAGAAGGTTCCCATTGCACTCGTCGGTATCGATGGACGTCCTCTTACCCCGGCCCACATCTCCTTAGAGACGGCTCCCTTGCTTCTGTCTTCACATCGTAGTTGGTCTTCCTTGGCTATAGCTTAACGATCCTCTCATTTGCTGGACTGCCTCCGCTCCCATTTCCTGGAGGTCGAGGTCAGACGAGACTCATCAACTGCTGGCCAATACCTCTGTTCCCGAAGTTATTCTACCTTCCGTTTACCATCAATTCCGGGACGTTTTCAATAAGGTACAGTCAGACCTCTTGCCGTCACACAGGACTTACGATTGTCCAATCGATCTAGTTCCTGGTTACTCCCTACCCAAGTCCAAGACCTACCCCTTTACGTTAGCAGTATCTCACGCTATGGATGAATATATCCAGGAGAATCTCAAGAAAGGCTTTATTCGTCACTCCAATTCAGGGGCTGGGTTTTTCTTCGTCAAGAAAAAGGACGGGTCTTTGAGGCCTTGCATCGACTACAGGGGTTTAAACCAGATAACTATTAAAAATCGTTACCCCCTTCCCCTTATTACCGAACTGTTCGATAAATTACAGGGGGCCAATATTTTTTCCAAGTTGGATCTGCGTGGTGCCTATAACCTGGTGCGCATCAGGAAAGGGGATGAATGGAAGACGGCCTTCAACACACGTAGTGGACACTACGAATATCTGGTAATGCCTTTCGGCTTATGTAATGCTCCCGCTGTCTTCCAGGATTTCATCAACGACGTCTTTCGTAAGGTACTCAATATTTTTGTGTATACTTGGATGATATACTGATTTTTTCCAAAGATCTCCAGGACCATATACGCCACACCTCCTACGTCCTTTCCCGTCTCCGTGAACACCATTTGTACGCCAAACTGGAGAAGTGCACCTTTCATACGACCTCTACTCCGTTCCTGGGGTATATCATTTCCGATGAGGGGTTTATGATGGACTCCGGTAAACTTCAAGCAGTCACTGAATGGCCAAGACCCAATTCTCTCAAGGCCATACAACGTTTTTTAGGGTTCGCTAATTACTATCGTAAGTTTATACGGAGTTTTTCCACCATTGTGGCACCCCTCACTGCGCTCACCAAAAAGGAGCTGATCCTTCTGCTTGGTCATCCGAGGCCATCTCCGCCTTCGAGACACTCAAGGAAGCCTTTATATCCGCACCTATTCTCCGTCATCCCAACATCGAACTTCCCTTCGTCCTGGAGGTCGACGCTTCTGATTGCGGCTCTGGTGCCGTTCTTTCCCAGAGACCCACGCCCGAAGATAAGTTACATCCCTGTGCATATTTTCCAAGAAATTCTCGTCTGCCGAGAGGAATTATGACGTGGGTAACAGGGAACTTCTGGCCGTGAAGATGGCTCTTCAAGAGTGGAGATACCTGCTGGAGGGGTCAAAAGAGCCGTTTACTATTCTCACGGACCACAAGAACCTTCTTTACATAGAGAACGCTCGACGCCTTGGTCCACGACAGGCTCGTTGGGCTCTGTTTTTTTCTCGATTCGATTTTCACCTGTCCTATATCCCCGGGACCAAGAACGTAAAGGCAGACGCACTCTCCCGAATACATTCTTCTGAAGAGAGGCCAGAGGAGTCGTTGGAGACTATCCTTCCACATGAGAGGATTCTCGCCACGTCTACGTTCAAGAATCTTGAAAAGATTTTGCACTCCCAGATACGCATTCCCAAGGACTTGGTCGTTCCCGACAACAAACTCTTTGTACCATCCAAATTTGTTCCAGAGGTCCTGTCTTGGGGTCACTCCTCTAAATCTGCAGGTCATCCAGGTTTTAAGAAGACTACTGATCTCATTCGTCGGAATTTCTGGTGGCCAAGGATGTCTCAAGATATTCTGGAGTTTACCCGCGCATGCCCCACGTGCGCTCAAAGCAAGTCTCTCCGTCAAAAGCTTCAGGGTTTTCTGTTACCCCTTCCAGTTCCCGACCGCCCCTGGTCCCACATTTCGATGGACTTCATCGTGGAGTTGCCCAAGTCCAGAGGAATGAACACTATCTTGGTGGTCGTGGACAGGTTCTCGAAGATGTCCCATTTCATTCCACTTAATGGATTACCCACCTCCCCCGCCCTTGCTGATATCTTTACGGAGCAGATTATCCGGATTCATGGGATCCCTTCGTCCATTGTTTCTGACAGAGGTTCTCAGTTCGTATCCAAATTTTGGACAGCTTTCACGAAGAGATTGGGCATCTCTTCTTCCTTCTCTTCCGCCTATCATCCTCAGTCCAATGGACAAACGGAGAGAATCAATCAATCCCTGGAGAAGTACCTGAGATGTTTTATATCCGATTTCCAGGATGATTGGGCTCAACTCCTCTCTTGGGCAGAGTATGCCGTCAATTCTGCAAAAAACGAGTCCACCCGGGAGTCACCCTTCTTTATAAATTATGGGTTCCACCCTCCCTGTCTTCCAACATTCCTTCTGGAGTACCAGCCGTAGATGAACGCATTTCTTCCCTCCAAACCGCATGGTCCAGGATTCAGTCTACCCTTCTCAACTCCTCCCGCAGATCGAAACTACAGGCTGATCGTCGTCGTCGTTCGGCGCCCAGTTACAAACCAGGGGATTTGGTATGGCTCTCCTCTAGGAATATCCACCTCAAGGTACCATCTCCTAAACTGGCACCTAAGTTCCTGGGACCCTTCCCTATTTGTGAACAAATCAATCCTGTTGCATTCCGGCTCCAACTACCACCCAGTATGAAGATTCCCAATGTCTTCCATGTGTCTCTCTTAAAACCATTCATCTCCAGTCACTTCTTTCCGGATCAGACTCGTAAACTGGATCCCATTACTGTACAAAATAACGAGGAATACGAAGTTCACTCTCTTTTGGATTCTCGCTAATCCAGGGGTCAGCTCCAGTTCTTGGTGCAGTGGAAGGGCTTTGGCCTGAAGAGAGATCCTGGGTACCTTCAAAGGACATTCATGCCCCGGCCCTTATTAAGTCCTTCAGGAAAAAGTTTCCAGAGAAACCGTTCTTGGACCGTCCTGAGGCCGTTCCTGAAGAGGTGGGTACTGTCAGGAATCGGCGTTCTCCTCTCTCCCACACAAAGCACTCCCTCTCCGCAGGGAGCCCCTGGACACACAAAACAATCCTGCATTACCGGCCTCCACGGCTCCTCACCCCTGCCGCCGTCGCGGGATCACTCCCCTCGGCGATTCCTCTGCTCAGCGCCGGGCGCGCCCACGCCCTCCTGCACGCACACCTACATGCACGCCAGCCCCAGACGTTACGTGCATGCATTCCCAGCTTACAGAGCATACGCCTAACAGAGCACTTTTAACCACTGCTTCTGCAGTGAGGCGTCGCCCCCAAGCATCACACAGTTCCATGCAAATCAAGGATTACACTCAGCTGGGCTGTAACACCTCCCTCCTATCAGGGAAGACTGCTTGCAGTCCTCCAGGCCTGCCCCCTTTTCCCATTGGCCTGCCCAGCTTTATTATGCCTGTGCTTCCCATCACTCGTCGCTCGACATAGTCTCTGTATGGAAGTACTTCTGGATTCTCTCAGTGTTTTTACAGGTTCTGACGCGGCTTGTACGACTACCCCCTCTGGCTCTCGATCTCGGCACCCCTTGGACAACGCTCACTCTGGTAACCCCTTGAACACGGCTTGGACTACGACCTATCTCCACTCTCCACTCCCTGACCTCGGCAAGGCATTCATCACTCTATCTCTACAACCGGTACCGGCAAGTATTGTCTACCTTACTACACCTGGCCTGGCAACGCTTCATACCACACTCCGGACACGCTCCCTTTGCTGCGGGTGCGTGTATTACCACTTCCCCCTTCAGCTCAGGGGACAGGTCTGGTCTGCGGGCAGCACCGGCGTAACAAGTACCCACTACAAAGGTTCAGAACTGAAAACCATTTGCTCCCGGTGAGACAATCTAAGGTATCTTCTATGCAGGCCATGGTATATTGATCCAGAGTGGTCCCCTTTTTCAATGTGTGGTAGTCAATACACATTCTCACTTCCCCGGTTTTCTTCCGAGCCACCACAATGGGGGATGTGTTGCGGCTGCGGGATTCCAAGATTATACCTGCTACCATCAATTCTTGTAGATATATCAGCTGAAGCCAACCTTCTTGACCTTTCCCAGAATGGGTGAGGGTCGTGGAAGTAAATCTGGTGCTCTACCCCTTTTGCCTTTCCTATGTGCTACTCCGTCGTGGCGAAAACTTTGGGCCTTTGAGCCATTTTTTCCCATGGACGTTTCTTCCAGTTTTCTGGAGCAGTAGTGTCTCTGAAGTTAAACATATCTGGGGCAGTTTTCTCCCAGCAATTCTGTTAGTCGCAGCTGAACACATCACCTCTACGCTATATCGATGATAGGTGGACCACTGCCACTCTACGCACCAACACATCATGGGTGGTTTTGTTTCTTACTTCTACCCCAATCATTTTTACCTTCTCTGTGGGTACGGATAATACTCCACTCTTCACGAACAGTCCTCCAGGATATCCTTCATGGGGGGGGGGAATGCCTATCATGATGGTGGACCCCTCTATATTCCTCAGAAGGGTCACTATTCCAGTTATCATCTGCATACTGTTGTGGGGCACACGGACAGGGTTTGGGCCCATCCATGTGACCTCCCCCAAAGGCCCCTCACTCTGAGCCATATTCTTCATCTCTATCTATTAGTAAGCATTTAAACATAAGAGATGAATGGTCAGCGTCCATCCCTAATCTTTCATCTTACAGTTTGGCACCACTGGGCTACTTGCCCAAATATATTAGCATTGGTCCCAATTATAGCTCCAGTTTCTTCCTTACTTCGGACCTCTGGGCATATGGGAGCAACCACCATAAAAGGCCCCAACACACCGGTCATACCCGGGTTTGAATATGATGGATAACTGGGACCCACTATCCAAGAGGACACTGCATGGTTGCCTCTCGATCTTCGCTTGCACTCGCGCTGATGGTTCCAAAAGTCCTTGAGGCAAATGGGAAGTATTATGGTCTCCTGCTGGTGCTGTCCGAACAGAGCCTTTCTGCACCCGGGGCCCAATATGCTCCTTCACTGGGTATAAATGTATCAAGTTACATATTAAGATTGCAAAACAAACCCACATAGTATGACCTGGCGCGTTTTTCATCTCAGAAGTGTTCCATATTATTATTCTGAGTTTTTCATAGCAGACAATAGGAAAGGAAATTCCTGCCCCGGAGAGCTTACAATCTAAGTGGTATGTTGGGAAACTTACAGAGACTGCAGGTGAAAGAATAAGTGCAGCAGATGGGAGCGCTTGGCCACAATGGTTGGCAGGAGTGACTGTGGGACAATAGCCATGAGTCTAGGCTCCTGGGATGCTTCATGTAAGAGGTGGGTTTTAAGGTTTGTTTTAAAGGTGTGGATAGAAGGGGCTCAGCATATACTGACTGTGCTAAGGGGGCAGTGAGGGAAACAGGTTTAAGGAGAGAGACAGAGCAGTAGAGGTGAAGGGGAGGGAAAGGAGACAGTTCTGGGTAGAGCGCAGGAGACGAGCAGAGGCATAGCGAGAGATCAAAGCTGATATGTACGGAGGAGCAGATGAGAGCAGATGAGTGGAGAGCTTTAAAGGTAATATACTTTGCACTGCACCTTCCTGCGTTATTCTTGTACACTGTATCTGTAAAGAGATGTGCACAGGATGCTACGTGATAATAATATGCATTTATGCACGGGACATATTTCAGGCACCCAGACTAAGGCAGCTCCCCCTGCAGAGAGAGGGGGGAAGCCGGCGGAACGCAGACATTCCGGGCTGGTTTCAGAGACACTGCAGAAAAAAAAGAGAAACGCAGCAAAGATTTAAAAGGGCAAAAGAGGACACGCATTAAAATTCAAGTCACAGCATCTTTTTTGTTTGTTTTTTTCTTCTTCTTCCCTAAACGTATACAGTTTCAGCGAGGCTCTCCACAGCCATTTTCTCAATGAATGTAACAAGTTTATTTGATAGGAATAAAACCAGCTGAAGCTTTTGTCCATTGACAGAAGAAAAAAAGGCTGCAGTCTCCAATCTTTCAATACAGATCTGTCCTGATTTGTGCTTATCGTAAAAGGGGAAAAAAAAATACATTTGAAATCTAAGCTACCCCCCCCCCCCCCCCCGCGTTGTCTCCCTTACAGAGAGCTGAACCATACAGCTGCTGCCCCCAGTGCTTTATTCCGGCGAGGGGACGTCCTCTGTGCACGGGAGTTGATTCTAGCAAAGGCTGAAATGTTGCCCAGTTTTCTTTGTAGTGGAAGAAAAGAGGTTTGGCAAGGACACAATGTACAGTAGCAACACTTGAAATAAAGAACATGACTTGTCCTCAGCATCTCACAATACAGGACCACTTTCCGCGGGTCTAAATCCACTCTTGCCTTTTACTGACCCGTCTCAAGAGCAGCTATTTAAAGTAACCACTTTATTTTTGCTTTTTTGGGATATTATTGGAATGGGGGGGGGGGGGGGTTAGGGGGGAGCGTGGTGGGCTTCCGGCACGGGAGCGTGTTGGAGACTTGGGGGTTGAACATTTAAAGGGGTTTTAAAATTGGGGGGAAATCCCTACTGCCTACGAGGAAATCAGCGACGGCGAGAGGAAAGCGGAATGACATGTGCGCCCCATAACTACGGATACGCCAATCTGCCCCAATCCGATTCCCAGATTTTCTCGCATTTTCAACGCGAAATCCATTTTGTGGTGTCAAATCTGCAAACGGTTCCGGTCGGTTTTAATCCAAATCCAAATTTAATCCAAATCCGAATTCAGCAGTTTCTTAAAAGTCCGCCAATGGATTGCGGAATCCGTGGAGTGTATTGGCGGTAATAATCATTCACAAAACGCGAGTCGCCCTTTTTCAAATTGATCCGCTGAAATCCCCGGACCAAAGGAAACGTCTGATCCAAAAATGTGCCCACCTCTCCCTGTAACTGCTACCTAATGTCATGCGACCAGTTTCTGGCGTGAGCCGGGCAAAATAGGCTCCAGGTAACATGATACCAAGGTCCCGCCCAGCGCTGGAGATCAGCGTCATTCAAATCAATAGGACTAAAATCTTCTCCAGCGTGGGAAAGCGGCTTCACTGCATACAGGTTTAAGGGGGTCATTATACTGTATGTAGTCACAAGCTGACGTTTAGGCCGTTTTGGACGAAAATCTTCTTTGAGTTCAACTGGATTTTTTGGGGCTGAAAACAACAACTTTGGACAATATAGAATAAGGCCTTAAAAAGATGGAGACTCAAGATAAGCTAATTTAATGATAACATGAGTTACATAGGCATTATATAGACAATACCTAGTGTAACTAACTGTTGGAAATTGGGGTTTAGAACCGGGGTATTCAACTCCAGGCCTCAAGCCCTCCCTCCCCCCCACACTTGTCTTTGGCTGAGCCACTGATTGAGCCATCTGTGCTGAAGCAGGGATATCCTGAAAACCTGACCTGTTGGGAGGGACGGGGGGACGAAGGCCTGAGGGCCAGTCGAGCACCCCTGGTTTAGAAAACAGTCCCAACAGGTGAAAATGTGGCATTCCTTATTGATTTCAAGAACAGGCTTGTAACCCTCCCCTTAAAATCTATACATTCCTGTCTGCATTCCTCTGCATGGTATGTTTCTCGGGATTTAGAAACAAAACACAAATGGCACTTCTATAACCATCATAGATAACTGATTTGCCTGTTTTATATTCATGTCTTTTTATGATTGCATCTCTAAGACACGTATGGTGCTGTGCTGATTGCATTATATGGTCTCCGGTATGAAGTCGGACATCTTTAATGTGATCCACAGAGAAAGTATAGCATGCGTGTGTTTTTCTTCTTCTTACCTAATAGTGCAGCCGGGAAATGGACGACAGGGAATAGGGCCCCCGATGACTGAAGTGTTGGAAACCTGCGGGGTAATGAAAGGGTTAAGGTGTTTAAAATGTGGGAGATCCAGGGATTGGATGCCAGTGTGGGGGGCGGGGCTAAGTAAAGGAGAGAAAAGGCGGGAACCAAGAGGCAGGGGAAGCCATTTTAGGACAACTATGACCAGGTTAGGTTCAATTCCCTGTCACATGTCAGTTTGGCCCTAGGTTTTTTGCTTATCTCTGTAGTTCTCCCCTAAAATGATGAATCCAAGTAGTAGTCGAGTGGATTTGGGTGGTAAAGGTGGGAGTCGTGGGTAGGGTTGCCAGGTGGCTTCTCCAAATATACTGGACAGAAAGGTGAGACGCGCTCGAGACACACACACAGACTCTCACCTCTCTCCACTCCATGCTGCTTCCTCCTCTCCTTGGCCCCACCCCCAGGCTCCTGACACCTCCACCTGATTGGCTGCATTACCCAGCAGCAGCCATTCAGGATGGTGGAAGCTGCCCAGCCCCGTAGCAGCAGCCCTGTTCTCTCTGTGCATGGGGAAATCCCATGGCTCCCCAAGCCGGTCAGGTCACTGTGTCCAGAGAGGTAATACCGGTATACACATACACGCCCAGAGAGGTAATACTGGTATACCCATACACGCCCAGAGAGATAATACCGGTATACACATACACGCCCATAGATGTAATACCGGTATACACATACACGTTCCAGAGAGGTAATACCGGTATACACATACACGCCCAGAGAGGTAATACCGGTATACACATACACGCCCAGAGAGGTAATACCGGTATACACATACACGCCCAGAGAGATAATACCAGTATACACGTACACGCCCAGAGAGGTAATACCGGTATACACATACACGCCCAGAGAGGAAATACCGGTATACCCATACACACCCAGAGAGATAATACCGGTATACACGTACACGCCCAGAGAGGTAATACCGGTATACACATACACGCCCAGAGAGGTAATACCGGTATACACATACACGTTCCAGAGAGGTAATACCGGTATACACATACACGCCCAGAGAGGTAATACCGGTGTACACATACACGCCCAGAGAGGTAATACCGGTATACACATACACGCCCAGAGAGGTAATACCGGTATACACATACACGCCCAGAGAGGTAATACCGGTATACACATACACGCCCAGAGAGGAAATACCGGTATACACATACACGCCCAGAGAGGTAATACCAGTATACACATACACGTTCCAGAGAGGTAATACCGGTATACACATACACGCCCAGAGAGGTAATACCGGTATACACATACACGTTCCAGAGAGGTAATACCAATATACACATACATGTCCAGAGAGGTAATACCGAACAAATACATGTAGCCCTGGTAAGAAATAGGGCTATTGTTCTATCCTCCTACTGGTATAAGCCCTGGTAAGGGCAGGTTTCCAGGATTTATCTTGGGCTTCCTCCACTTCAAGCACTGTCCTGAGTGGTGGAGGTAGGTCACCTGACCCTGTGTCAAAGCAAGAGACACAGGGGCGGTGCCTGCTGATATCATAAAGAGCAGTGCACTTCCTATTTAGGGTGAGTCTGTGAGTCTGTGTGTTGGAGAGTCTGTCTGACACTGGCTGGTCCAGTGTGTGACAAGTGTTAGTTAGGGAGTTACAGTTGGAGAAGAAGAGGAGCAGCTTCTAAGTAGAGCTACTAAAATTATAGATAGTGAGGTGGACCAATGCCTCTCACCCTGCTTAGGGGGTGAGGGAAGAGTTAGCCCCACTCTGGGTGCCCTTGATCCAGGGTGGTGGCAGGGAAGGGACCATCCTGAAGGAGAGCAATCCGAATGGATCAGACACCCTGTACCTGACTGCTGCTGGTGTTGCTGTTGTTGCTGCTACTGTTGCTGTGAATAAAGAGCTGCTGCTTTTAAGAAAGACAACCATGTGGGACTGGAATCTCTCATCCCTGTGTGGGAATACTCTCTATAAGGATTCCACCCCGCATTCCTGTGGCTTACTAGAGATGGAGGCGCTGCACCACTGAATGACTACGAAGGCATCCACCCCAGAAACCTGTTCCTGTTATCCCCCATATCATCGCAGGAGACTCAGGCCCTCCTGCTGCCAGCAGGTATGCACCATATACAGTCATGTAGCCAGGTCCCAGTAAGCGTAGGGGGGCCGATCTGCAATTGCCCCGGGGTCCATGGGTTACATGGGTTACATACATGTCCAGTATTATCTCTAATTGTTTACTGGACAGAGTGTCCAAACAGGCCCGTCCGGTTCAATACTGGACACCTGCAACCCTAGTCTCCTAAGGTTGTATTGCAGGAAGCGGGAGGCAAGATTAATTAGAGAAGGTTTTACAGCTGGTTTTGGATTCTTTTCGAATCTGGCTTGTTTTCATTTGTTGTTGCTTTTTGTTGAACAGTTTGTCATAGATTAGCATTTACCTTTGGACACAGTGTAATTGTACCTTTGGACACAGTGTAATAATTGGGTTGTGGGCTAGTTCCATACAGGTGACCAGGCTATTGAGGGATTTGGTGCTCCGTGGTTGGAGTTTAAATGTTGGTTTTCGAGCACAGCATGCGCTGGGAGTGGAGGATTGAGTTGCCGACATGTTGTCTCGCATTCAGTGGTCGGTGTTTCGGACGTTATGCTTGACCACAGCACCAGTGGGTCAGTTTTGGCCGGAATTTATGTGGAGCCTGGTTTCAGAGGAATGGTAAGCTTGGCGAAGGATTCGGTGTCTCCAGGTACATGGTCTGCATATTACAAATGTTGGAATGGTTGGTTTTAGTTCAGCAGTTTGAAGGTTTGAGGAGCGAAACCTCGTTTTTAAGGGTACAATTAATATAATTACATATATATGGGGTTGGATACAAAATTGACAGAAATAGCATTTTGTATGAAACTGGTAGGATGGGAAGATGCGACTAAGGAATTTTTAATAAGGAAAATGGTAAAAGGATGGAGAAAAGGAGCGATATATCAGGAGGTAAGAAGGCCGGTAACATTTGCATTGTTAGAAAAGTTATTGGCAAGGGTCAGAGGGGTTTGTAATTCAGAATACGAAGTATCTTAATTTAAAATGGCTTCTGCATTAGCATTCCTCTGAGCACTGCGAATCAGCGAACTACTGCAGTAGCTGTGACTAAGGCCGAGTCCATAGAAGGACAGGCCGTGCTGAGGCGTGCGGACGCTCCGCGCTGAGCCCCTGCATCCTCAATGAGGATGCCTTGAGAGGGGGCTCAGGCGAGCGTCCGCAGGCGTGCTGACGAGGTTTCAGCCGAGCGCCAAGCTGTTTTTCAGTGCGCTGTCGGCTGAAAACTTCCAATCACAGCACAGCAGTGTCGACGTCAGTGCGTCGCGGGCGATTGGCCCAGCGACGTCACTGCCCCGCCTCCAACCACCTCCCCCCGGCTCCGATCGCGCCCGCTGGCTTGCCTGTATGGGCATGAAATCGCCCAGATTTCAGCAGACGAGCCTCAGCGTCAGCGCGGTTCTGATCGCCTCACCCCTCTATGGCCCGGGCCTAAGAGGTAGTCAGCGGAATGCAGAGTGATATCCGGGCCAGCTGTTCCTCCACCAGACTGGCTGACACATTAGAAGGTACAAACATATTGGAGAAACTCCAACAACAATGCATCAAGATATATGGTCAGCATATAATATTCAACATTATTTATCATCTGTAATGAGTGTATCGCAATAAAAAAATGTTAATAAAACCAACCAAATGTCCGTTCACAAGGGAACCATTCCAGCGGAGTGCGTGTCTGTGGATATGTAAGTAGTGTTAAGATCGCGGTAATGGTGTTTTCTATGCTCCATGAAAATGCAATCTCTGAGGGAACCAGCAGAGTCTGGGAGGTGGGAGCAGCAGCTACCCTCCAATGCCGCTCCTACGCTATCCCTTCCAGCAACAAGTCACGATATGCAAACGAAACCCGCGGCTCATACCTCCGCAAATATATTCCAACCGCAACACAATGGCAAGGAATTCAATCGTGGAAAGAGGTGAAGATTACTCACTCCGTTCTCGGTACGTGAGGAGTCGCTGGCGTGCTAATGCTGATGTAGGTGGCGGCGGCGCTCTGCCGAGAAAAAAACAGATCTGGGCTGCCGGTGAAAAACTTTATTGGCACGTACACGAAGAGAAGAGAGCCACTGTAACGCGTTTCGCGCCGACACTGGCGCGTTGCCAAAGAGTAAAGGCTCAAACACATGTAAGAGATTTAAATGCCCAGATCACACCTGACCCGCACCACATCCGCAGCTGGTTACTTAGGTAACACCTGTTACACATTAGAATTTGAAAGTCATGTTAACCCTGTGCAGCATGTGGCCGCAGAATCTCTGTGATCTGAGTAACTAAAAGAAATGCAGAGTTTAAAATAACCCCTTCTGACCGGTTAATCATCCAATAAATCTAGGTACATTGGGGGGGGAAAATCAACAAATATGACAAATGTCAAAGAAAAAATGTAATATAAACATATCCTGAAAAACAGATATTGATCACAAGGTCTTCTCTTTAGTGTCTATCCTAGAGTGTATTTTAAATGTTATACAATTAGATACATAAGCATCTGAATTATAGGCTAGCTAGCAAAGTTACTAAAACAATGAATGATAGAATGTAACTAATGAAAATTCAGAACGTTATCAATGTGTAAATATATATCCAAGGTGTTTAAAATATTTGAAATGCATAATGGGGGATAATGAAGACAAAACAAATGGCGTATGTGTAAATATACAAGAAGTATCTAAATCTTCAGGCATTTTATTTCATCGTTATTTTTAGTATACTAATAGTTATTATCATTTGTTGCTACTGTAGGTGAGTTATTCATTTATTGATTTAGATACGTCTTGTATATTTACACACGGGCCCGTTTTGTCTTTATTATGCACCTCAAATATTTGAAATACTTTGGATATATTTTGCACGTTTATTTCTCTGAAGTCTTTTCTCATTGATGCAACATCAAGAGAAAGTGTATAGAAAGGGTCAAAAACACACAGCAAAACGCACCAACAGCAACGAGATAGCGCACGTGAGTGGGATAAGAAAGAACGTGTGTATCCATGTTGTTCTCACAGAGTTCTGGTTTGGCCTGAGCCCTGGTAACGGGAAAGCATGCATAGCTAAAGCTACTGACTGTTTGAGGTTCTTTGTATGGGCTGGAGGCTCTGCGAGCGATCTTGATTACAGAAGCTTCCTGGGCACCTAACAGAGTCCGGTTGGAAGGGTAACTGTGCGTCGCCGATACTCACACTGAGAAATACCACTGTGGAGAAGAGGCATTTCACCATTGCACGCTTAGGAAGATGATGGCTATTGGCTGTTCTATGGGGTTTGCCAGTTATCGGTCACCTTTTGCTAACAAGCTAAATAAAGTGAGGTCTTTAACTGTTTAACAAATAATACACTTGTACTTCCTGTTTATTTATAAACGTGTGTTACCAGGAAGTGATACATTGAGAGTTACTTCATGTCCTGGGCACAGAGTGATGATGATGATGATATGGTTACATTAAATGAACAGAAGTTATATATTATATTTACAGTAACAGATATACGTTCCTGAAAAGTTGTCCGGACAGCGAATTACTCATGATGGAGCCCAGGTCAAGATGGAGAGGGCCCACAGACTAGGTCAGATCAGACCGGGGCAAGAAAACAGACCCAGGGCAGTAATGGCATGAGTCCTAGATTTTGCAGAAAAAGCGAACCTGCTAAGGGCCTATAAAAGTGCTGGAAGCCTAATATTTGAGGGACACAGGATCCTGTTATTCCAATCAGCAGCGGTGTCAGATAAAAGGAGGGAATTCAGCAAGGTGTGCAGCGCTCTCTTTAAGGGCAACAAAAAATGTACACTAAGCTACCCTGCCAGCCTGAGAGTCTTCACGGAGGCAGGAACAAGAGTGTTCAACACAGCAGTGGAAGCGGAAAAGTTCTTACAGAGACCCGAAGCAAAGGAACAAGATACAGGCTCTGGGGCGAATCAAGGAGCAACGGAAGAAACGACAAAAGCCCCAAAAGGAGCGAGGCCAGCAAGAGAACAAAACCACGCAGAGGAAGAGAGCGCCGGGACCTTTAAAGTATCTTGAGGACTTGGAATGGGCAAAAGACTAAAAGTACTTCTTGGGGTATCCTGAGATAAAAGATTGAAGGAAGGAAAAAGTTTGTGGAGTAGAGGGGACTAGAAGAATTGATTGGGGAAGGCCGAGGTTCAAGGCCAAGCTAGGTGCGTTAAGTAACGAAGTAGTTAAAAACTAGTTATGCTAATACAAGCAGCAGTTAAATATGTTTATATACGGAAGCGGTAAGGGGTATAACAGGTTAATAAGGCCTAACAAGTGGTTAGAAAAGCCAAAAGCTTATTAGTCTGGCATAAATTGAAGGATATATATTATATGGCGGAGCGGGAGGAGTGAAGTATCACAATAGTGTAGCCCTGGTCTCCAGCAGCTCCTAGAGACCCCCCTCCCTTGGAGCAGCGTGGTCGCGGGTGCTGCCGGAGCCAGCGACGGACCCGACGGCTGCTTCCAAAGGTGGGGGCCGGAGCAGGGAGTAGCGCGCTATCTACGCGAGCAGGCCGGTTGCCGGGGACACGATCGGGCCGTTGCTAAGGCCGCGGTCGCGTTGCTGCGGTCCCGGCGGCTCGGGAAGCAGGGCTCCGCCATTATTAGTGCTGTTGCGCATGCGCAGGAGCCAGCTAGCACGGGAGGCCGCCAAACAGCTCGCGCATGCGCATTGCAGGACTGTCAGCCCCCAGGGTGCATAGGGGCAGAGCCACATGACCCCAGGGAGCCAATAGGGCTGGAGGATGACTCTGCAGAAGCAAGGAGATACATAGTGTGGGTTTGGGACTACGCAGTTAGTCAGAGCCAGGAGCAGCCAAGGGAAGGAGTGACTCCCTGTACTAGGCCAGCAACCACCAAGGCCCGAGATAGCCCTGACTCACCCAGGAGAGTGAGTGTTGCCAGTGACAGCCCTCAGGTTAGGGACCCTGTCACTTACGTTAGTTGGAGCTGGGGAACTGAAGGGGAAGGAAGGGTGCAGGGAGCGAATGAAGCTCCTGCACCGTGTAAGGTCCCCCATATCCCAGGTAGGCCCCAACTCACTCTCAGGCTAGTGGGTAATTGACCAGGGATGGCCCTAGGTTAGGAATGCTGCCCGAAGGGTCGTGAGGTGCCTTATTGTCAGAGTCATGGCTGTCAGTGCTGTGAGGTCTGACAAGCAGGCACAGTGTTTGTGCAGCCCGTTTGCTGTACGTTCCAAGTAGGTGGCAGTGCGTTACTGCAAGTACTAGGTACCAGGTAGTTAGAGTCAGGACTAGGAAGAGCTAGGGGGACGGGATAGGCTATTAACCCCTTAGGTCCCAGAGATGTCCTCACTCCCCAGTTGTGGTGCTACAGGGACAGGCCCTAGGTTAGGGATCCTGTCACAGTAGCGTTAGAGTTAGATAGGGACACAGCGGACGCTGCGTTTCCTGTGAAGAGGTTCGGGCTCAAGTCGGGGCCCACAGAGACTATCTCCAGGGTGGGATCGCCCCTGGGGTCCGCGTGCAAGGAACCAGCTTGGGATCAGACGGAATCACCGAGCGACAGATCCTTTGCGAAGCCGTTGCTGATCCGAGCACTGGAGTGCTCGGGCAGGTACTTTAAAGCCACAAGTGCACCAACTGGCCATTAGCTTTAATAGTGACTGTGCAGTCACCCATATTCTCTCTCTCTGCAAGAGTGTGGGACATTGGGTGGGGATCCTATGGACACGGGGTGGGATCATCCGGTGTTGGGGAAGCGTCCTGCGTGATGCCGTGGTCAGTGTCGCCTCTAACACGTGTTATTTATTTAATGTTGACAGTATTTGTGTATAGTATATAGTATACTGTTTCCTAAGTAAACGTTATTGGTTATCATACTTAAGATGTGCGAGTATTTGTATGTGTCCTGCGAGGAACAATTCCTGCTCTGCTAGGAACCATCGCAGGTGCAGGCGCTGCACCGAGTACAAGGTTACTCCTATATAATTGCCCCAGGTTCCCCGTGGCGGAAGCTCAGCCCTCCTGTGAGCCAAGCAGGTAAAGCACCACACCTGGTAACACTGTATGTTCTCCGCACCCACACTATATATGCGATTGGGTGGGGGAATACCCGTTACAATAGGATGGGAGCAAGGAGCTGCTCCTGGAAAAATGGAAAGTCAGTACAAGTGATGTTAATGTTTTTCTTTCTATGTGTGTGTTGTATTGTCAGATGTGTTTCAGTTCATGGAATTAAGGTCATCAGCAGCACAAGTAATAAAAGGACGGCCTGCATGGTGCGTGAGTAAGATACCCACAAAGGCAGCAGGAGAACCGCAAGTATATACTCACAAACACACAGTAAAACGTACATGGTAATAGTCTCTTGGAAAGGGCATAAATTCTGCAATAAAAAGAAACAAAATTCTTAGACACCTGAAAAAAGTAAGGGCCGATATTGCACTAGTTCAGGAAACCCACCTGAATGAAGACGAAAGTAAAAAGCTTAAAGCTGCAGTTCAGTCTTTTTTTTTTTTTTTTTATTTATTTTTTTACTTCAATAGTTTTATGTGGGCAATCTCTAATTACTTAAAGAACTGTATAGCTGCAGGTCAATTCGTTCTCCATGTATTGATAGGTCGAAATTTGGTGACATAATTTGTGAAGGGATCTGTTTATATTCTGCTTGTCTGTCAGTGGAAGCTCATGAATATTCATGAGCATCCTGCACTGACATGTGGGAGGGCAGGGCTGACAAAGGGGTGTGCCAGGGCTTGTGACAGGACATGAAGGGGCAGTGCCTTAGCAAATGGCTGTTAAAATAGAATACAAGAAAATTGGTCTTTCAAAGTTGTTTTTTTAAAAACAGAAAATGCTAAAAGTATTTTTTCTTACTACAGAACTGATTTATTAAAAAAAAACACACATGCAGGATATTGCCTGAACTGCAGCTTTAAGCAGGACTGGGTGGCAGAATGTATCTATTCCCCAGCAGTGGGGGAAAAAGGGAGGTGTAGCAATTCTAATCGATAAAGCACTGCCCCTGGAAATAATAACTTCCTCTGGGGACACAACGGGGAGACTGGTGCAATGCAGAGTAAACACACACAAAACAGAATTAAACATTTATAATCTATATGGCCCCAATGAGAATAGCCGGAGCTTTTTCCAGAGCACGGTGGGAAACAGTATTGAAAGACAAAAGTAACAATACTATAGTGAGCAGATATTTTAATGTAGCTCAGGATCCATTGTTGGACAAATCAGGGCAAAATATACAACAGAGGGGACTAAATCCAGGACAGAAGAGTATTAAGACTCCGCGGGAAGCGCTCGGGGCGATGGCCTGCTGGACGTTACTAAATCCCATAGAGAGGGAATACTCCTTTTTCTCCCATCCTCATAATACCTTCTCAAAAAGAATCGATTATTTTTTAATAAGTGATAATCTAATCCCTAATCTGGGTATGGCTTCCATTGAAAACATCTTGATTTCTGACCATGATCTGGTATGGATAGGGCTAAATATTGGGCAGAAAGAGCACAAAGAATTGCACTGTGGATATTCTGAACACACGATACATAATGCTTGGCCCCCTGCAGACGCACTTACCAGAACTCCCGCCTACTGTCTCTGTATGTTCTCCCTACCTACCAATTAGACTGTAAGTTCCTCGGGGCAGGGACTCCTCTTTCTTAATGTTACTTTTATGTCTAAAGCACTTATTCCCATGATCTGTTATTTATATTATCTGTTATTTATTTGATTACCACATGTATTACTACTGTGAAGCGCTATGTACATTAATGGCGCTATATAAATAAAGACATACAGTACAATACAATACAAAGATCAGATATGGAGGTTCCCTTCACACTTATATCACAATGAGGAGTTTAAAGCTTTCCTAATAAACAAATGGTTCAAATTCAAGGACAATAACGATGCGCACCAAAAAGAAGGAACATTGTATTGGGAAACTGCAAAGGCGACGCTAAGGGGAGAAATAATGGCCCTTTCAGGGAAGGAAATAGACACGGAATTCAGGAGAGTGAGTGACGAGCTAAGCGAAGTGTACAGGAGATTTAAACTGAAACCATCTTTGGCCACAAAGGAGGAATATATATATATATATATATATTTTTTTTAAAAAGGACATATGCGAGATATGGCTGCATAGAAAGGAAGTAAAAAAATGCAATATAGAGACTGTAATCTATATAGATATGAGAATAAAGCTGGCACACTAATGGGGAATTTAGTCAGGAACTACACATCATCTAAACATGTAACGGAAATACAGGAAGCTAATGGGGAAATCTCAGCTGAACCCAAAGAAATATCTTTAGCATCTCAAGAATACTATAAACAATTATATGGAAAGAGTGAGGAAAATGCAGAGATAATGGAGGATTTCATAGGAAAATTACAATTGCCTAAATTAACAAGGGAAGATCAACAAAGATGAAATGAGCCAATTTTCATAGAAGAAATATCAGAGTCGATTAAAAAAACTTAAAAATGGCAAAGCACCAGGGACCGATGGGATTGGGGCCAAATTTTATAAAATCATAAGTGCAGAAATAGGTCTATCACCAAAGGAAGCGTTCAAAGATATATTAAACACTGAAGAATACTTAGAATCGGGCAAGATGGCTTTCATAAGGATTCTTCACAAGGAAGGGAAAACCCCACTAAATCCAGAATCATATAGACCAATTTCATTGTTAAATCAAGATTCCAAGATCCTCTCAAATTTTTTAGCAGAGAGGCTAGCATCAATCCTACCAAAATTGATCCATCCAGATCAATCTGGATTTGTAAAGGGGAGACATCCGGTATAGAATATTAGGAAAGTTATAGCTGCCATAAACTGGACCAAATCTAATATAAAAAGTAACAAAAATAATATTATAATATCAATAGACGCCGAAAAGGCTTTCAATAATGTAAGCTAGGTGTATCTGTTCCAAGTACGGCAAAAAGTGGGGATTGAGGGACCTTTCCTTAGAATAATACAATCAATGTAAGCAGATCCAAAAGCTGAAATTATGGCAGCGTGGTTACTGTCTCCCGAGTTTAAATTATACACAGGTACGAGACAGGGCGGCCCTCTGTCACATTTGCTCCTTAATTTAGCTATCGAGCCTTTGGCCGAATATCTGAGATGTACTGAAAGTTTCAAGGGAATCAAAATAGGGAAGTATGAGGCTAAATTAGCTCTATTTGTATAATCCAAGGGGAGATGTTGTTCAACATATTTAAAGCTATTGGAATTTGGTAAATTCTCAGGGTTCAAAGCTAATGTTACAAAAACAGAAATATTAATCCTCACAAATAAGAATGATGTAACATGGGATGAGAAGTTACCCTTTAAAAGGACAAGGAAAGCTATAAAATATCTAGGTTTTAATATTGCAGGGGACCTGGGAAAACTATAAGTAGACAATTTTAAGAGTATTTTTCAGAAGGTAATAAAGGAACTGGAAGGCTGGCAGAACCTTCCTCTGAACCCATCAGGGAGATGTCAACTGATCAAAATTGACAGTTTTTCCAGAATTCTCTACCCCTTACGACTGTTACCATTACTAATAAAACATACAGATACCAAATAATTAAATAGACCATTTAGTAGGTTCATTTGGAGAGGGGGGTGACCCAGAATAGCATTAAAAAAACTACAGTACAACTATGCAGAGAATCGGGGGGACTACATTTCCCCGATATCAGAAAGTACAATTTAGCATGTGTTATAAGGGCGATTGGATATTGGAGAAAAGTTTCCACTCAAATTTAGAGATAGAGCAGCAGATGGTATGGCCTATGAATCTAAGAGATATACTACATACAAAGTGGGGAGCATTGCCTCAAGAGATCAAAGATAATGGTAAGAGACACTTACGCAGCATACAAGACAATAAGGTCGAATATGGGATTATCATAAACAATCTCTAAATTTCTGCCTATTAAGGGAAATGCAAACTTCCTCCCAGGCCCAAATCAGACATCCTTTCAATTGTGGGAAGGCAAAGGCTTAAGGTGTATAGGACATTTGATAAAGGAAGACCAGGAAAGGCTCCTTACCTTTGAGAAATGAAAGGAAACGTGGGAGATACCTAGTTCACGTGGTTATTCGTATGGACAGGAGACACATTATTGTAAATCACTGGAAAACTATAAAAAGGAAGTACAGCTCAACCCCGTTATAGCGCGATCCGCTACAACGCGGATCCACTTATAACGCGGTCTGAGCGTGGCTCTCGAATTAGAACATCTAAAAAGATTTTTATTTTTTTCATTAAAAAAATTTTTTCCAAAGCTTTATTGCTAACGGTCACACACGGAGACAGACACACACACACACACAATAAAAATATATGGTATATATATGGTATATCACAGATTTAAACATTGACAACAGTCCTGGGTTTCCTGCTCCCACCCCTCATGCAGGGGTCTATAACTCCCACAGTGGGGACACAAACTGCTCTGATGATTTGGAGCTTGACATGTTTGTCATTACTAATGCCGTTTTTTCACTTACATCTCATTTTTCTGCTGTATTTTTGTTATTAGGCAGATCACACTAAAGTATACTTGGAAGGTGACAACTGTAAGAGGGGACACACTGTGCTGGCTCCTGTGACTCCCTTTAAGGAGTCTTTGCACCCCAGTGCTTCCCACAGCCAGTAATAAGGAGTCACTCCGTCACCCCAGACTACAACTCACCAGCATACTGTGTGACACTGGTGAAGGTAACTACCTTCTCCACTTTCTTGAGCCCCTTCACCAGTTCGTGCCGCTTAGGGATAGTTCCTCCGTCGCACCCCATATTATCCCCCCAGACAAACACCTCTGACACAAAAGACAACCTCCGCGTCCGACAACAATGAGCTCCACATCATCTAACCTACTGACTACTTCCGTGCGGCCATATTGCTACACCTGAGAGAGGGCGGTCATCTTGCTGCACCCGAGAGAGCGCGGCCATGAATGGGTACAGTTGTTTAAATATCGTTTTGTGAGGGAATCAAGAGTAAAGCTTCGATACTACTGTCATATATTTATTCACCCACAGAGACAGACACACACACACACCCATCCCACCATCCACCCCCCCACCCGGCGGCCGTTTTTTCCCCGTGATCCCTGTTATAACTCGGTCTCATTATGTGGACCTCAAGCACCTATTGTCAAATAATATATTTAATAATTTTTTTAGTCTTTCCAGAGAGAATATATACACTATATCAGATTGGAATTTTTGGGGACCAAGTGCTGTATTGTATACAACAAGAAAGAAAAAAGTGAGAAGCGCAGACAATGGGGGTTGTGATTAAACTAGAAATCTTTATTAAATAAACTAGTCCTAAGAGAACCCCTCTAGGACTACAATGTGAGATCAATACATAAATAGTAATTAAAAGTAGTGCTGATGGAATGGATAAGCGGTACCAGTTTATCAGTCTCCAGGGGATTGAAAACGGGAATTACCCGAAAGACAGTCTTGGTCCTTAGGATAGTGCACTGCCCGGGCAGGTAATGGTGAAGAGGGGTACCCCAGGGTTGAGACAGTGTTGGAATAGCTCACCCTTAGAATAATGCAGATCCTTGGCGGTCCTGCTGTCCCTCAATTCACGGAAGCCGCTCCGGTACACACAGCATGGATGTGCTGTTACTCGTGATACCACGCAGCCCTCCGGGTGTCCGGGTCTGATGTCACTTCCGGCTGTGACGCACAGACCCTTCCCGGTAGTCTCTGGGCTCCGTCCTTCAGCGCTCCACCTCCTGATGGTACAGTAACCACACAGACAGCGCAGCAAGTGGTATTGAACGCTTCCTTCAAACGCACTGTTCCAGCAAACTGACAAGGGTCTGTGCGTCACAGCCGGAAGTGACATCAGACCCGGACACCCGGAGGGCTGCGTGGTATCACGAGTAACAGCACATCCATGCTGTGTGTACCGGAGCGGCTTCCGTGAATTGAGGGACAGCAGGACCGCCAAGGATCTGCATTATTCTAAGGGTGAGCTATTCCAACACTGTCTCAACCCTGGGGTACCCCTCTTCACCATTACCTGCCCGGGCAGTGCACTATCCAAAGGACCAAGACTGTCTTTCGGGTAATTCCCGTTTTCAATCCCCTGGAGACTGATAAACTGGTACCGCTTATCCATTCCATCAGCACTACTTTTAATTACTATTTATGTATTGATCTCACATTGTAGTCCTAGAGGGGTTCTCTTAGGACTAGTTTATTTAATAAAGATTTCTAGTTTAATCACAACCCCCATTGTCTGCGCTTCTCACTTTTTTCTTTCTTGTTGTTACACCCACACTAGGGACTGGGGGTTCCCTATTATCAGAAGCTGCACTCACCATCGGGTTGTGATTACTTCAATTCTATTTAAATTTTAACGTAATATCAGCAAACACTCATTTGCACCGGACTGGTTCATGTCACATGCCTTTTTTGGTTTTGTTTTTGTATTTGTGATTTTTTCTTTTTTATTTTGCTCCAGTGCCCATATTCAAACATCAACCCATTCGGCGCTTTTATACCTTTTTTGTTTTTTTTCTTGTTGTATTGTATACAGCAGAATGTTAAAATAACTATGGTTAAAGAACCAGTTTCTTTGATATTTGGAAACTTGGAGGAATGGAAGCAGGGGGCTGGGGGCGCAGTACAGCGGATCCGCATTAATAAGCCTCTCAGTCTGTATGGAAGTGGCAGCTTCAAAACAGGCCAAAGGTATTGGCCTAGTGACCCCTGACCGGCAGGACTGCTTCTCACCCCGAGGTGAGACAGGTGTGTTTTTTGTGTGTGTTTTTTTGGAGAAGGGGGGTCTTACCTTCTCCAGAGCGGTCCTCCTCCCGTAGTATCACATTGCCATAGTGATCGATGTCATATGATGTTGGGGTGCCATGGCAACGGGACGGCACATGCCGCCATGATGTCATAACGCTGTGATGCTGCCGGAGGAGGGCCGCTCTTCAAGGTAAGTACCCTTAACTGTTTCCACAGGAGGCGCCCCACTGCCAGCATGCCGCCTTGGGCCCCACAATGGCTAAGGCCAGCCCTGCCGGTTTCACTGCAGCCAGGGATTCTGGGAAATGACATGCAAATGAGCACGCAGTGTCAAGTGATCTTGTTATTTGCTGTACACTGCGCGGTGAAGGGTTTATGTGACTTTGTTTTACCCACGATAACATATAATGTGTGGTTTCCACTTCTTCAAAGTGTTATTTAGGAATTAGGCAGAGGAAAGTAATAATTGTGCTTAAAAAAAAGAAGAAGGATTTTTTGCACATTGCAGATCTTTTTAGTGGCTGTCAGGTTAGGTTCGCACTTTGTACCGGGGTTATGGAAATTTGGTAAACTTCTATTTCCTTACTGTATGTTGGAGTTTGTGACTGTAACCTCATGGTGGTAATTGCACAGGGGGAAGAAGCTCAGAACGCGCTTGTTGTGTTGCATTTAAACATGCACAGTCGTGCAAAGACATGCAAAAAAATAAATTAAAAGAATAACAGGAATCCCGTTAGTAATAAAGTATTTGACATCTGTAAGCAAAATTTTATGGGAATTATGTACGTTGCTTTCTTGCCGATCCCAACCAAGAGCTCCGTGGAAATATTATTTCACCACTCTGACTTGTGGCACAAATTAAACCGTGGCTAAACAGATACAACAAAAGTGTACCGTTTCCAGAAACCGGCAAAAAGAAAGCCTCCATAATTTAATCCTGTTGCTGCCGGGAGCTTTTGCAGCGAGAGGGTTATATAATCAATTAAAGACATTGCATATTATTATTATTATTATCGTTTATTCGTATAGCGCCAACATATTACACCGCGCGGTACAAAGGGGGGTACAGAGGTTTGATAATGACATGCAAAGAGATAGATCCAAATACGGATAAGGGGAAACATGCACAAACAGATACAGAAGGTAATGAGGACCCTGCTCGTGAGAGCTTACGGCAGGGGTCTCAAACTCAGTCCTCAAGGGTCACCAACAGGCTAGGTTTTATGGATATCCCTGCTTCAGCACAGGTGGGTCAATCAGTGGCTCAGTCTTCGCCACTGATTGAGCCAGCTGTGCTGAAGCAGGGATATCTATACAACCTGGCCTGTTGGCGACCCTTGACGACTGGGTTTGAGACCCCTGGCTTACACTTTACTTTTCACTTGCTGTCCGTGAAACAGCGTTTCGCCATAAAAGCCGCGGGAAAGGGTAACATTGCACAGCAGCACCTTGCGGGCCCCTCTGGCAGGAATGGGGTTACATCAAAAATGTTCACACAGCACAGAGAATGACAGAAAGGACATCATGGAAACAAATAGTGAACATTATGAGCCAACACCCAGCTTTAACAGGACCTGGCACAATATCAACAGGAAAAAGTTGGGTAATTGGGGTTATTATTTTTAATTTTCAACTGCATTGTTTTATGAGGAGCGGGATCAGAAATAGGAGGTGAGCTCACGGCACGGAGATCGCTCGCCGACTTCACGCAGTTTCTTAACCTCTTCGTCGCCCGAAGCGACTCGTGTAGAACGCAAAGGCCGCAAAGTGTCTGAAAACAGTGAATTCAGAGGCGCTAACGACCCCACGCAAGGCTGGTCACAAAGGAATATATTCCCCCCTACGCTGAATATTCAGGAAGGGCCTGTAGGAACATGGAAAGCAGAACCTTCAAGGGTTAAGAAATAAAGGATCTTTTTTTCCAGTTGAGGGGATTGGTCAACTCCAGTCCTCAAGGGCTACCAACAGGTCAAGTTTTCAGGATATCCCATGCTTCAGCACAGGTGGCTCGATCAGTGGCTCAGTAGAAGACTGATTGATTTAGCCACCTGTGCTGAAGCAGGGATTGATTGAGCCACCTATGCTGAAGCAGGGATTGATTGAGCCACCTTTGCTGAAGCAGGGATATCCCTAAAACCTGGCCTGTTGGTGGCCCTTGAGGACTGGAGTTGTCCGCCCTGCAGTAGAGTGTCCTGCACATTGAGTCTCTGTAATAATGAGATTGGTAGAGCTCATTCACTTAATTTAGATCCATAGCTGGATACAACACAAGCAACAGGACGCCTCTAAGCGGCCTGCATAATCCAGCAGATAATACGCAGTCCTTGTGTTTCAGAACGGATGGAGAGCGCTAATCTCAACTGATCTTCTTACTCCGCACATCCTCCCAGCGTGTGGAGTATCTCCAGCACTCCCTAACAGGTGTGTCATCTGCTTGGTGAGAAGATCTGTTTCTGATCTGTCAGGGGGATTGGATTTTACTACATTAAGTACTAGCAATTATCAGGATAGTCAGCCCCCAATTCCATTATTTTAACCCGTTCCCTGCCGCCTTTTCCAGTGGAGAGGTTAAGTGCCGTCGCGTGTACGAGCTAAATAATAGTCATGTATGTAATGTGTCACATCTAGGTCAGGTGTGTCCAACTCCAGTCCTCAAGGGCCACCAACAGGTCAGGTTGACAGGATATCACTGCGTCTGCACAAGTGGCTCAATCAGTCCCTGTTCAGCACAAGTGGCTCAGTCAGTCCCTGCTTCAGCACAGGTGGCTCAATCAGTGGCTCCTGAGGACTTTAAAATGATGTGCATCAATACAATCCTCACAGTGATA
Organism: Ascaphus truei; assembly: GCF_040206685.1. Classification (NCBI taxonomy): domain Eukaryota; kingdom Metazoa; phylum Chordata; class Amphibia; order Anura; family Ascaphidae; genus Ascaphus; species Ascaphus truei. The sequence goes on from NC_134489.1 coordinate 106,926,329, forward strand.
AGTAATGAGCTAAGTTGCCGATCGATCCGTTCTCCTGTGATCGATCGGCGAAGATTCGGCTCGGGGGTTCACTAAATGGCTGTCAGTGCAGCAGAAGAGGGCCCAAGATGCAAAGTTCTGTGGGGAAGATCATGTGACCAGGCAGTCACTAGATACAATTGGTGCACTGCAAGAGGGAGGGCGGGGCTCAAAAGCGGGGGCGTGCCAGAGCCTGTTTCAGAAGAGGAAGGGGATGTGACTTTGTAAATGGTTGCTGTAGAAATATTTTCTCATAGTACAGAACAGATGTATTTATAAATAGCACACAGGTAGGGTACAGCTTGGTCTGCAGCTTTAAGGCACTAACTGTAACGCTTGCACGGTGTGTGTGAATCTCACACTGAGAGCTTTTTAGTATGTAAGGATGTGGCAGCGAGTCCCAAGCTGTCATATTGAAGGCTGCGTTATTCATTAACCTCAGAAGAATTGGCTGCGGTCACTAAAATAGGAGAAGACGCGCTAACAACGTGTTAATCCGTGTCAGGGCGAGTGAACAGAACCCAAGTCAGTATAGGAAAAGTCACAACGGTGACCGATTGTTCCACATATCCAAAAATATGTATTTTAATAATTCTACAAAACAGAAACATTGAGGTTACCTGTCAGCACTATTACATATGGCTGAATTGATTGATTTATCTATGTTCAATACATATATTTATTAATAATAGATCAATGATAGATAGATTGATAGATAGATACATGACAAATAGATCAAGAATATTATTATCCTTTATTGGTAAAGTGCTAACAATGGGGGTACAGAGTTATATATATATTACATATTCCGCAGCACAGTACAGTGGGGGGTACAGAGATATACATATTACATACCCCGCACCGCAGCGCGATACAGCTAGGGGTACAGAGTTATATATATATTACATACTCCGCAGCGCGGTACAGTGGGGGGTACAGAGTTATATATATTACATACTCCGCAGCGCGGTACAGTGGGGGGTACAGAGTTATATATATTACATACTCCGCAGCGTGGTACAGTGGGGGGTACAGAGTTATATATATTACATACTCCGCAGCGCGGTACAGTGGGGGGTACAGAGTTATATATATTACATACTCCGCAGCGCGGTACAGTGGGGGGTACAGAGTTATATATATTACATACTCCGCAGCGCGGTACAGTGGGGGGTACAGAGTTATATATATTACATACTCCGCAGCGTGGTACAGTGGGGGGTACAGAGTTATATACATTACATACTCCGCAGCGCGGTACAGTGAGGGGTACAGAGTTATATACATTACATACTCCGCAGCGCGGTACAGTGGGGGGTACAGTGTTATATATATTACATACTCCACAGCGCGGTACAGTGGGGGGTACAGAGTTATATATATTACATACTCCGCAGCGTGGTATAGTGGGGGGTACATAGTTATATATATTACATAATCCGCAGCGTGGTATAGTGGGGGGTTCAGAGATATATATATTACATACTCCGCAGCACGGTACAGTGGGGGGTACAGAGTTATATACATTACATACTCCGTAGTGACTACCAGCAGTTTACCACCACACTGCTGGATTAGAGGCACATTACCTGGATTAGAGGCACATTACCTGAACAGGGATAACTCCCCTGTTACATACCTCCCCTGTTTGTGGGAAGCTCGGGCTTGCCACGGCCAAAGCCCATCCTTCCACTCCCATTATAGATATCTCTGTGACTTGAATGAGAGTGGATGGAGGAAGAGAACCCTCAGTCCTGCTGGGATTGGAGCCCTTTCTCCAGTTTATTCGTGTCTCCTCCCGAAGGTGCTTGAGATCAGTACCCCTCAGTCGCTCGAGGAGGACTTTTTCTAAATATAGTCTTTTTGCTACGTGTGCGGTCATGAGATTTCCCTCGCGTCGGGTGCTCGTCTTATTGTAGGCATACTGTATGGCAGCAGTTGCAGAGCGTTTAAAAACAGCCCTTTGAGTTTTCCGCTCTTGAAGCTGTCTCTCTGCCCTTTTCCCCTTTCAATGGGGTTGCTAGTTCAGCCTCTTTGGGGTTAAGTTGCAACTCCACACCCACCTCCAGAGAATGTCGCATCTTTTCAGCTTCATCAGCTAAGGATTCTTCTGGTTTTAATTCAGCACGTGTACCTTCCTTTGTTGCCTGCTGAGTGGCTGAAGGTTTTGCTAGTGCTTGTTTAGGTGGTTCACATTTTGCAACCTTGTCTTTCAGACGAGCGGTATTCCCAGCTCTCACTGTACCCTTGTCTTCATGGGTTTTTGTGGCAGTGGGATACTGACGCTTAGTCAGGGTCAATACTTGTCCTTGTAGAACTTTCATCTCATCCGCGAGAGATTCCTGTATTTTGAGTGCGTCTTGCAAGTCTCTTCTCAGGGAATTTATCTGCATGCTTTGCTTTCTCTGAGCTTGCTTCCACATTTTTATTGCATTGTGAAGCACTATGAACTTCTTTGCTTGGGCCACAGTTACTTGTTTCAGTTTCTGGACCTTCTTGTGTTCCCTTTTGTGCCGCGTCACCTGGGTTCTAAGCTTGGCCTCTAGTGATGCTTTGGCTCAGGGTAGCCTTCAGTTTCTCATGCTGCTTTGCGGGGACATACTGGGTAATCAGACGTTCCTGCAGCACTTGAATTTCTTTAACAGCCTGCAGATTTTCTTCCTGCAGAGGTCGCTGCTTCTCCTCGGCCTTCTCGAGGTGCGTACGCAGACCTTGCAGTTGGTTCTGCAGTCGGTGCTCTGCTTCAAACTTCTCACCTTCCAAAAGTCTATTTATTTCTTTAAGCTCGTGCAGCTTTTCATTTTTTTCCTTGACGTCGTTTGTCAAATTAAAATTTTCTTCTTTGAGTTTTAAGTTTTTTCTTTGTAATCTTAAATTTTCTCCTTTTTCAGTCTCTGTACTATTCAGGGCCTCCTTGCAGTCCTCCTTCCATTTACGCACATCTGCTTTGAGAATGACAGTCTCCTGGCGTGAGACTTCCTTCTCTAGGTTGAGGGTCTGAAGCTCCTTCTGGGAGACTTGGAGATCTGTATTAAGATTGACAATCGTTTCTTTAGAAATGTCCAGCTCCTCAGTGAGACTGTGTAGTTCCTTTCTGGAAACTTCCAGGTCTGTGCGGCGGCTGTTGGTCTCATGATGTGAGGCATCCAGTGCTCTGCGGAGTGTCTGAACCTCTTACTAAGATACGTCCACCTCTATCGGTCACTGTTGACCTCCTGTTGTGAGGCATTCAACTCTATGCGAAGAGTGTGAACCTCTTGCTGGAAGACTGTCATCTGCTTCAGTGCCTCCTCATACTTCCGCTATAGCGTAGCCACCATTTTATCAGATTGGCTCTGCTTTTCATCCATGGCGGAAATAGTAGCATTTGCAGTATCTAGCTCAGTCTTGAGATCATCCAATTCTGTCCTGGATAAAGAGTAAATTGTGAGCACATCTTTTTGTAGCCTCACGTTATTTTTCTGTAGCTCTGTGTAACCATCTTCCTTTTGTTTCAATTGAAGAAGCTCCTTTGCAGGAGGGAAACGCGCGTTGGACGCGCAGTTGTGTCAGTCTCCTACTTGGAGCTGTTTTAATGTAGTATTCTTAAGTCTCCTGGTTCTATCTATGTAGACCCTACTAGCTGGGTATTTTTACCAACAGTCAGTGAGTATGCCTTCCTGCTCCATATGACATATGCTCACTTAGAGCCTTTCTGCTGGGTAACTCACTGCTAATGATACTGTGAGTGCCAGCTCCACTATGCTGTGAACTACTTTCTACTAATAGAGCATGTGTCAGCGTTACCATCTAAGCATATGTATGGTTATATATCATTTATTATCACTTTAAGTGCTTGTTGGTATATACTTCAGCAGGACTGCTGGATTTCCAACTATTTAATTGCTCACTGAGTAGGATATACTTACCTACTGTTCTCATAGTTGCTCCAGAGGGGTTAACACCCTGATTTACAGTATCCTCTGTCCTTTTAATCCCAATAATATTGACTCACTAAATTGGGATTGTATAATCACACATTCACTGACAGGGATGCTCGGTATTGTTAATTTAATTTATTTTTAATACACAGTACACAACGTTTGGTAATATATGTTTTAAGTAAATTTATTAAAAGTTAAATTTTATACTATGTAGGAGTGCAGTTTAGTGAATTCTTTTAGGGGGCACATCCATTTTGTGTTCCCCTTCCCCCCTTTTTGTCTGATTCACTTTTCAGTTCACAGTTTGCACCCACATCTTTAATTACCACAATCATACACTTGGTTACTTTACTCAATTAGTGTGTTTCTGTGATCACTCCCGAACCCTCTTGTTGTTCTCTGTTTCAATTGTTCACTGAGCATATCACAGTCATGCCTGGCATTTTTCAGGGCATCTTCAGGGCTGGTCAAGGGATCGTCACTCACTGGTTCCGGCTCCACTTCCCTGGGATGGTTGGTCAAGGGTTTCTCACTGTTGGCACAGGACAGACACTTCTTTGGGGTTCAAGACTTCTGCCTTGGGCCCTCTGGATATTCGGTTAACCGCGGGACGAATTCTCCATTTTCTCTAGGCTGCAGGGCAACTCGGCCCCCCTTTTCCTCCACAGGGTCTGCGGACGTGTCTGTTCCTTCCATGGTAAGTGAAGAACCGCTTTTCTTTTTCTTTTTTCGCCTTTTTGTTTTGGATGACTCCGTCCCCTCAGGGATACTGGGGTCTCCATCTTCATTTGAAATTTTAGCAGCGTCACTGGATCCACCCGGCTTTTCTTGCAACTGTAATAGCTGAAGGAAATATTCGGTAATCCACTGCTCCCGCTCTTTCTCCTGCTGATCATATTCGTCATCAAAGGGAGCGGTCTTTTCTTTTTGTGCCGAGTTCAGGCACCCCCACCATTCTTGGGGTGTTTTGTGGGTGTGACTCGGTTCGGGTTCCCCGTAAGAGATGTCTTCCTCTTTATTGGACTGGAAGGGCCACTCTTCTGTGGGGTAGGGTTCATTACAGGAACGCTGCATCTTGTCCTCCATTTTTAGGCTATCAGGTGTAATTTTCTTCCTGACCTCAGGAGGCGCTATTGCAGCTGTTGCCACTGTATTTGCTAGAACCCCCAATTGTGGTAGTCCTACAGGTGGGCATATTTTGCTTGTAGAGGTCGTAGATCTCATAGGCATCGCTGTAGACTTTTCTTTCTTGGGTAAGTTTTACAATATCAGCAGTAATGTGCATGCATTTTCTCTTATCATGTATACAAGATGTGCAGTTGCTAGGTACAAACGTCTATTTGCTTTACACCATTTACTTGCTAGGTTTAATCTCTCATTAGGTATGCTGAATGTATAATTGCTAGGTAAAAACTTCTGTTTGCTTTACCCCATTTACTTGCTAGGTCCAATCTCTCTGCTTCAGCCAAATAATGAGATTTTCTGTTTGAGTTCAGTCTTAACTTTGGGTATTATGACATTCACTCTTCACACTTTGGGATACCTTTTACACAGTTCAGCAATTCCTTTTTTTCTAGTAGGCAATTTTACCCTCAGCACTTGTTTACTGAAAATTCCCCTGCTTCAGCACAGTCTTGCATCAATTTTCACATTTTTCTGCATATACTCCATTCACAACTGGTAGTCCTATGCGGTGTGGCAGCCTTTACTTGCAGAATCAGTACCGCTCATGGGTCACCATCTGTATTCACTGCGTCAGCTAAACATTTGAAAATAACAAACGACTATCCCTTTCAAGGGCTAACTCACTTCTTGAACCCTGACTATGGCTGGAAGGCAAACCCCCTATTTCAATGACCATATAACACTTTATTTTGATAGGCAAATAAGGTTTTACCTGCTTCAGCAGTCTCTCTCTCTCTCCTCTTGGGATTTGGGAAAAGAGTCCATCTGTGGTTTTGTAAGTTTCAGTGCAGTGGTGTGTATCACTTTAACTCTGATCTCTCCTGCATGAGATTTTTTTTTAAATTTTTTTTTAAAAAGTTGCTCACACTGTTTGTAGGCAAAAAGCATAAAAAAAATTTCACAGAACAAATCTCCGGTCCTTTCTAACTTCAAAGACCACCTCTCATCCCACTTCTGACACCATATGTAGGCGGACGCTCACAGAGGTATGCAAGGGAGACTGATTATAGTGAAATTAAGTAAGCCTGTTTCCTTAACATCAGGAAACCATCCAAACAAGGGGTAAACAAAGCTTCTATTCACTTGAGAGTATTTCTAGTGAAATACTATGCAGTTCACAACTCCCTTAGATAAGCATGTCTCCCAGCCCCAAACATATAGCATGAATTAAGCAGATATAAGAAGTCTCATAAATGAAAGTCTTATCTGTTCCTTGTGGTTTGGAGGGAAAATCTTCTCTGTCCCTGGTTGCTACCTTTTCTTCAGAGTTTGTCAGCATTCAGGTTTAGAAGTTTCCCCTGTGTCTTGAAAGCAGCTCTGCTGTTTCTTCTGGCAGGGCTCAAGACAAGTGTCTCCAAGTACAGCTCAGGTGTGAGCTAAGGAGTCTCTCTTCCTGTCTCAAAAGACAAGCTTTTCTAAGCAATCTAATCAGGCAGGTGGTGTTTGTTAATTGACTACCAGCAGTTAACCACCACACTGCTGGATTAGAGGCACATTACCTGAACAGGGATAACTCCCCTGTTACATACATACTCCGCAGCACGGTACAGTGGGGGGTACAGAGTTATATATATTACATACTCCGCAGCGTGGTGCAGTGGGGGGTACAGAGTTATATATATTACATACCCCGCAGCGCGGTACAGTGGGGGGTACAGAGTTATATATATTACATACTCCGCAGCGCGGTACAGTGGGGGTACAGAGTTATATATATTACATACTCCGCAGCGAGGTACAGTGGGGGTACAGAGTTATATATATTACATACTCCGCAGCGCGGTACAGTGGGGGTACAGAGTTATATATATTACATACCCCGCAGAACGGTACAGTGCGGGGGGTAGCCTGCGAAACCCTAGCCTACCAGGGAAGGCTCTAGGCAGGGACTACAAGTCCCATGAGCCTCTTGCGTGCCCCACGTGATGCCAGGGAGCCAATAGGGCTTAGGATCTCTCTGCAGAAAGGATACATTTCGCGCGCTGAGCCCACGCTAGTTAGTTGGAGCTGGGGAGCAGAAGGGGAAGGAAGGGTGTAGAGAGCGAGCGAAGCTCCTGCACCACGTAAGGTCCCTCATATCCCAGGTAGGCCCCAACTCCCCACCAGGCTAGTGGGTAATTGCTAAGGGACGGCCCCAGGTTAGGGAGTCTGCCCTTAGTTGTGTGTGTGTGCTGTCTTGTCAGAGTCACAGCTGTCAGTGCTGTGAGGTCTGACAAGAAGGCATAGTGTTTGTGCAGCACGTTTGCTGCAGGCACCCAGCAGGATGCAGTGCGTTGCTGCAGGCGCTGGGAGTACTAGTTAGTTAGAGTCAGGACCGGGAAGAGCTAGGGGAACGGAGTAGGCCAGTAACCCCTTAGGCCCCAGATAGGTTCTCACTCCCCAGTTTGTGGTGCTACAGGGTCAGGCCCTAGGTTAGGGACCCTGTCACAGTAGCACTAGTGTTAGATAGGGACAAAGCGGACGCTGCGCTCCCCGAGAGAATACTCTGCAGCGCGGTACAGTGGGGGGTACAGAGTTATATACATTACATACTCCGCAGCGCGGTACAGTGGGGGGTACAGAGTTATATACATTACATACTCCGCAGCGCGGTACAGTGAGGGGTACAGAGTTATATACATTACATACTCCGCAGTGCGGTACAGTGGGGGGTACAGTGTTATATATATTACATACTCCACAGCGCGGTACAGTGGGGGGTACAGAGTTATATATATTACATACTCCGCAGAGTGGTATAGTGGGGGGTACATAGTTATATATATTACATAATCCGCAGCGTGGTATAGTGGGGGGTTCAGAGATATATATATTACATACTCCGCAGCGCGGTACAGTGGGAGTACAGAGTCTTATATATATATTACATACTCCGCAGCACGGTACATTGGGGGGTACAGAGTTATATACATTACATACTCCGTAGTGACTACCAGCAGTTTACCACCACACTGCTGGATTAGAGGCACATTACCTGGATTAGAGGCACATTACCTGAACAGGGATAACTCCCCTGTTACATACCTCCCCTGTTTGTGGGAAGCTCGGGCTTGCCACGGCCAAAGCCCATCCTTCCACTCCCATTATAGATATCTCTGTGACTTGAATGAGAGTGGATGGAGGAAGAGAACCCTCAGTCCTGCTGGGATTGGAGCCCTTTCTCCAGTTTATTCGTGTCTCCTCCCGAAGGTGCTTGAGATCAGTACCCCTCAGTCGCTCGAGGAGGACTTTTTCTAAATATAGTCTTTTTGCTACGTGTGCGGTCATGAGATTTCCCTCGCGTCGGGTGCTCTTCTTATTGTACGCATACTGTATGGCAGCAGTTGCAGAGCGTTTAAAAACAGCCCTTTGAGTTTTCCGCTCTTGAAGCTGTCTCTCTGCCCTTTTCCCACTCAATGGGTTGCTAGTTCAGCCTCTTTGGGGTTAAGTTGCAACTCCAGACCCACCTCCAGAGAATATCCCATCTTTTCAGCTTCATCAGCTAAGGATTCTTCTGGTTTTAATTCAGCACGTGTACCTTCTTTTATTGCCTGTTGGGTGGCTGAAGGTTTTGCTAGTGCTTGTTTAGGTGGTTCACATTTTGCAACCTTGTCTTTCAGACGAGCGGTATTCCCAGCTCTCACTGTACCCTTGTCTTCATGGGTTTTTGTGGCAGTGGGATACTGACACTTAGTCAGGGTCAATACTTGTCCTTGTAGAACTTTCATCTCATCCGCGAGAGATCCCTGTATTTTGAGTGCGTCTTGCAAGTCTCTTCTCAGGGAATTTATCTGCATGCTTTGCTTTCTCTGAGCTTGCTTCCACATTTTTATTGCATTGTGAAGCACTATGAACTTCTTTGCTTGGGCGACAGTTACTTGTTTCAGTTTCTGGACCTTCTTGTGTTCCCTTTTGTGCCGCGTCACCTGGGTTCTAAACTTGGCCTCTAGCGATGCTTTGGTGACGCTCAGGGTAGCCTTCAGTTTCTCATGCTGCTTTGCGGGGACATACTGGGTAATCAGACGTTCCTGCAGCACTTGAATTTCTTTAACAGCCTGCAGATTTTCTTCCTGCAGAGGTCGCTGCTTCTCCTCGGCCTTCTCGAGGTGCGTACGCAGACCTTGCAGTTGGTTCTGCAGTCGGTGCTCTGCTTCAAACGTCTCACCTTCCAAAAGTCTATTTATTTCTTTAAGCTCGTGCAGCTTTTCATTTTTTTCCTTGACGTCGTTTGTCAAATTAAAATTTTCTTCTTTGAGTTTTAAGTTTTTTCTTTGTAATCTTAAATTTTCTCCTTTTTCAGTCTCTGTACTATTCAGGGCCTCCTTGCAGTCCTCCTTCCATTTACGCACATCTGCTTTGAGAATGACAGTCTCCTGGCGTGAGACTTCCTTCTCTAGGTTGAGGGTCTGAAGCTCCTTCTGGGAGACTTGGAGATCTGTATTAAGATTGACAATCGTTTCTTTAGAAATGTCCAGCTCCTCAGTGAGACTGTATAGTTCCTTTCTGGAAACTTCCAGGTCTGTGCGGCAGCTGTTGGTCTCATGATGTGAGGCATCCCCAGATAGGTTCTCACTCCCCAGTTTGTGGTGCTACAGGGTCAGGCCCTAGGTTAGGGACCCTGTCACAGTAGCACTAGTGTTAGATAGGGACAAAGCGGACGCTGCGCTCCCCGAGAGAATACTCTGCAGCGCGGTACAGTGGGGGGTACAGAGTTATATATATTACATACTCCGCAGCGCAGTACAGTGGGGGGTACAGGGTTATATATATTACATACTCCGCAGCGTGGTATAGTGGGGGGTACAGAGTTATATATATTACATACTCCGCAGCACAGTACAGTGGGGGGTACAGAGTTATATATATTACATACTCCGCAGCGTGGTACAGTGGGGGGTACAGAGTTATATATATTACATACTCCGCAGCGCGGTACAGTGGGGGGTACAGAGTTATATATATTACATACTCCGCAGTGCGGTACAGTGGGGGTACAGAGTTATATATATTAAATACTCTGCAGTGCGGTACAGTGGGGGGTACAGAGTTATATATATTACATACTCCGCAGCGCGGTACAGTGGGGGTACAGAGTTATATATATTACATACTCCGCAGCGTGGTACAGTGGGGGGTACAGAGTTATATATATTACATACTCCGCAGCACGGTACAGTGGGGGGTACAGAGTTATATATATTACATACTCCGCAGCGTGGTACAGTGGGGGGTACAGAGTTATATATATTACATACTCCGCAGCGCGGTACAGTGGGGGGTACAGAGTTATATATATTACATACTCCGCAGCGCGGTACAGTGGGGGGTACAGAGTTATATATATTACATACTCCGCAGCACGGTACAGTGGGGGGTACAGAGTTATATATATTACATACTCCGCAGCGCGGTACAGTGAGGGGTACAGAGTTATATATATTACATACTCCGCAGTGCGGTACAGTGGGGGGTACAGAGATATATATATTACATACCCCGCAGCGCGGTACAGTGGGTGGTACAGAGTTATATATATATTACATACTCCGCAGCGTGGTACAGTGGGGGGTACAGAGTTATATATATATATTACATACTCCGCAGCGCGGTACAGTGGGGGGTACAGAGTTATATATATTACATATCCCGCAGCGCGGTACAGTGGGGGGTACAGAGTTATATATATTACATACTCCGCAGCGCGGTACAGTGGGGGGTACAGAGTTATATATATTACATACCCCGCAGCGTGGTACAGTGGGGGGTACAGAGTTATATATATTACATACCCCGCAGCACGGTACAGTGGGGGGTACAGAGTTATATATATTACATACTCCGCAGCACGGTACAGTGGGGGGTACAGAGTTATATATATTACATACTCCGCAGCGCGGTACAGTGGGGGGTACAGAGTTATATATATTACATACCCCGCAGCGCGGTACAGTGGGGGGTACAGAGTTATATATATTACATACTCCGCAGCGCGGTACAGTGGGGGGTACAGAGTTATATATATTACATACTCCGCAGCACGGTACAGTGGGGGGTACAGAGTTATATATATTACATACTCCGCAGCGCGGTACAGTGGGGGGTACAGAGTTATATATATTACATACCCCGCAGCGTGGTACAGTGGGGGGTACAGAGTTATATATATTACATACCCCGCAGCACGGTACAGTGGGGGTACAGAGTTATATATATTACATACTCCGCAGCACGGTACAGTGGGGGGTACAGAGTTATATATATTACATACTCCGCAGCGCGGTACAGTGGGGGGTACAGAGTTATATATATTACATACCCCGCAGCGCAGTACAGTGGGGGGTACAGAGTTATATATATTACATACTCCGCAGCGCGGTACAGTGGGGGTACAGGGTTATATATATTACATACTCCGCAGCGCGGTACAGTGGGGGGTACAGAGTTATATATATTACATACCCCGCAGCGCGGTACAGTGGGGGGTACAGAGTTATATATATTACATACCCCGCAGCACGGTACAGTGGGGGATACAGAGTTATATATATTACATACTCCGCAGCACGGTACAGTGGGGGGTACAGAGTTATATATATTACATACCCCGCAGCACGGTACAGTGGGGGGTACAGAGTTATATATATTACATACCCCGCAGCGCGGTACAGTGGGGGGTACAGAGTTATATATATTACATACCCCGCAGCACGGTACAGTGGGGGGTACAGAGTTATATATATTACATACTCCGCAGTGCGGTACAGTGGGGGGTACAGAGTTATATATGTAGCCAGGTCACCTGTTTTCCCCTGCGACCCCCCCGGGCGCCTCCGTGGTCACGGACGTTGTCGGGTACTGCCAGCGGCAAGCGGCAGACCCGACGGCCATTCAGGAGGGTGGGGGCCGAGGAGGGAGCTCGCCGGAGTGCAGGAGATCTCCGGCGGCTCTTGCACAGGGCGCCGCCATGTTGCGCCGGTTCGCGCATGCGCAGAGAGTCCCCGGCGGCCCGAGATAGTCGCGCATGCGCAGAAGATCGCGCGAGTGTAGGAGCCAGCCAGGAGAGTCGCGCGAGATGTAGGGAGAGATTGCGGCGGCCATTAGGGGTTAGTGTAAGCACAGGGAAGGCACGCACGCGGCCCCAATGTTATTACAGGCGCCCAGGGACTACAATTCCCAGGAGGCATAGGGAGACAGGCACCAGGTGCCTCATAGGAGCCAATAGGGCTGCAGGACTGCCAGGAGAGCAAGTGGATACATTTGGCGGGCTTGCAGCTACGTTGTCAGTCAGAGGAAGGAGCAGTCAAGGGAAGGAGGTAGGGTACAGGAGCGAGGGACTCCCTGTACTAGGCCAGCACCCCCTTGGCCCAAGATGGCCCTGAGTCCCCCAGTAGTGTGAGTGTTGCCAGGGACAGCCCTCAGGATAGGGAACCTGTCACTTACTTTAGTTGGCACTGGGGAACAGAAGGGAAGATAGGGACAGCTGGGGGGTTTCATAGCGGTAACCAATCCGGGGAGCCATAGCCCAGGGTCCTGTTGTGAATTAGTGGCACGAGACAGCTGGGGGGTTCATAGCGGTAACCAGTCCGGGGAGCCATAGCCCAGGGTCCGTGTTGCGAGTGGCGAGGCCACTGGGGGGGTTTCATAGCGGTAACCAATCCGGGGAGCCATAGCCCAGGGCGGCGTTGCGCGTAGTACGAGGCAACTGGGGGGGGTTCATAGCGGTAACCAGTCCGGGGATCCATGGCCCAGGGCCCGTATTATGAGTAGGGTGGGTACAAGACCTACCTATATAGGATAGGCAACCCCGAAGGCCCTAGGAGAGTGACCCTTAAGCCACTTAAGGATGCTGTGCTATAGGGACGGCCTGTAGTGCAGGGTGTGTCACGTTGCTGTATCGTTAGAAAGGGACTCAGCGGATGCTGCGGTTCCAGTGACGGAGTTCGGACCCACATTGAGGGTCACAGAGAATATCGCCAGGATAGGATCAGACGGATTCATCACGCGTCTGACCCTTTGTGAAGCGTTGCTGACCCGAGCACCGGAGTGCTCGGCAGGTATCTACAGTTCTAAGTGCACCACCGGGCCCTTAGCTTAATAGTGACTGCGCAGTCACCCACTGACTCTCTCTGCAAGAGTGCGGGACATTGGGTGGGGTTCTTTGGACACTGGGTGGGATCACCTAGTGTTGGGGAATCGTCCTGCGAAACGTTGTGGTTAGTGTCTCCTCGTGAGAGGGACACATGTCATTATGAGTGTGATGAGTTGTTATGCATGTTAGTAAAGTCATTAGTTAATATACATGCTGTCTATGTGATTATTGATTGTCCTGTGAGGAACTACTCCCCCTCTGGTGGGAGCCATCGCAGGTGGAGGCGCTGCATCGTTATAAGTGAGTACCCTAGTATAATTGACCCAGGTTCCCCGTGGCGGAAGCTCAGCCCTCCTGTGAGCCAACAGGTAACGCACCACACCTGAGTAACAATATATGTTCCTTGCACCTACTCCATATCTGCGATTGGGTGGGGGAATACCCGTTACATTTGGAGGCGCTGCTGAGATAGACCTGGGGTGCCCTGTTTCATTTTTTTTAAATTGTCCCATTCCCATTTTTCACCATGTGGGCGCTCTCCAGACAGGAGGTCTCCACCTGGGCCTCGAAGCTTAGTGCAACTCCTAACCACATGGTTGCCGTGGGGGCAGTCCCTGCTGGCATGTCTCTGCTGGACGTTCAGGCGCAGGTTCGGAAGCTCCCTGGCCTGGATCGTACATGGGTCAGAGGACGAAGGTATGATATCACCTGGCAGTGGAGTACTATACTGATGTATGTAGACCATGCCATAAGCGAGGAAGATGGTCCTCAATTCTTGAGTCTGTCCGAGGGTCCGAATGAGGGGTGCCCCTTTATTTACCCTGAATCGGCCGTTCCTGCATGCAACGAGAGCCCTAATGTAGTTAGCAGGACTGTGATCAAAATGGAGGCTCCTGTAGCAAGGGAGGCTAATAGTGAGTCCCACCTAACATGGCGGCTCCCGCCAACTCAAAATGACACACGTGCTTCTGACTGCCAGGCTGCTCAGAAAAGGGTTGCAGAAAACCCTCCGGGACTGGCGGGAAAACCAGAGCCCCGCCCCCGTAATGTGAGTGACTCAGTGCAGAGCCAGAGCCACTCAGTGATAGAGCACACCCCTCCTTTAAATTCCACCAGGGGGAGTGAGCACAGTGAACCGCCATTAGACCCTTCTGTTCACCAGGAGGAAGGCATTGTCGTGGACATGGAATATTTTCTTTCTGAGCAGGAAACCGAGATAGACTGTCAGGACATACACCCCAATATGTATGTGGCCTGGCGTGCGCCCGGAGTAGATTCTCTTCTCTTCATATGCTCCTGCCTGCAAGAAGCCCACGCTCAGGGAGCCAAAGTGTCTCGGTTATCCCTCGACTACAGGACCATCGAGGTGGAAGGAGAAATGGGCATACAGTGTTTTAGCCCCACTTGTAACTGTTCTAGAGAGACATTGACATGGTGGTCCTACTGTGAGTGTTGCGGTGTGCGGTTATTGAAGTCTATTGTTCCCCAGCATGCCGAACCAGCAGAGGAGACAGAGGAATCACAGCATACAGAGTCTGCTGTGGGCCCGTGTGCCCTACCACGGCCAGTCCGGCCTACAGAGGTACCATCGGTCCCAGGCTTGGGATCAGTACCTGTTGACGACGACAGGGGTGAGTTGACTGCCCCAGGGGTGTTGGGTGTGAGCCTCCAGGTGACCGCGGAGCACGATAGCTTCTTAAGTCTGGACACCTGGGTGAATGGTTCCACTCGACATCGCGTCCTGGCGGAGGTGTCCCCCCTAGAAGATAGCTGTCCTGCCGTGCGAGTGGACCAGTACCCACTGCCTATCGTTCCAGAAGAAGAGAAACCCATCGCAAGCCAGCAGAGTGGTAAGGAACTCCCTTGCTCCCCACAGGCTCCGATGGAGGTGGCCGTGCAACAGGCCAGAGTTACGGTTCCTGTTCTGAGTGAGAGCCCGTGCGCTCCAACCCAAATGGTCCCAGGACTGGGATCCAACGCTCCCGAGTTTAAGGACAGCAAGTGGACTGCCCCAGAAGTACAGGAGGCAGGTCCCGAGACAGCCGAGGTGGGAACTGACAGCGTCCCCGAGGACCTGTTGGCCACCGAGAATCACCGCAGGGGTAAGGTGTCTACTCTTTACCCCCTGCCAGGTGAAGCAGAGACTTTGAGTAAAGAGACAGTGTCCAGTTCTCGCTTCTCAGTGGAAGCTGAGCACGTATGTAGGGACAAGGACTATGTGGCAAAGGAGCTGGTAGAAGTTGCCTCCTTTGCGCCCAAGAAGAAGCGGCCCATCCGCCAAGTAGTGGACCGTGGGAAAGGTCTTGGCCGCCTGGCCTGCTGTTTCCAAGGCGTGGATGACCAGGTAAAGACCGGGTTGAAAGACACTGTGCTATTCCTTCCACCAGGGGGAGGAAGTAGTACTGAACCAGGGACTGTCACCCCAGAGTGTGCTCTTCAAGAGAATTTTCTGGGAGAGGCTCACGGACGCAAAAGTGAGGTACCCCCACCTGATCAGTTAGGGGCACCCCACAAATGGTCTCAGCAAGCAGCTGATACTCAGCTGGCCTCGGGTAATAGTGGGTGTGATATGCCATGTAATTTTGCATTGTGTGAAAATGTGCCATGTTTTGAGGATGTTGCAGTCGATCTGTTAAGTGTACGGGGTATGCCATGCCATTTTTCAGTGTGTAAAATTGTACCATGTTATGTCGTTCCCCAAGCGAGGGCGTTGGGTTTTTCACCAGGGGGAGAGTGTAGCCAGGTCACCTGTTTTCCCCTGCGACCCCCCCGGGCGCCTCCGTGGTCACGGACGTTGTCGGGTACTGCCAGCGGCAAGCGGCAGACCCGACGGCCATTCAGGAGGGTGGGGGCCGAGGAGGGAGCTCGCCGGAGTGCAGGAGATCTCCGGCGGCTCTTGCACAGGGCGCCGCCATGTTGCGCCGGTTCGCGCATGCGCAGAGAGTCCCCGGCGGCCCGAGATAGTCGCGCATGCGCAGAAGATCGCGCGAGTGTAGGAGCCAGCCAGGAGAGTCGCGCGAGATGTAGGGAGAGATTGCGGCGGCCATTAGGGGTTAGTGTAAGCACAGGGAAGGCACGCACGCGGCCCCAATGTTATTACAGGCGCCCAGGGACTACAATTCCCAGGAGGCATAGGGAGACAGGCACCAGGTGCCTCATAGGAGCCAATAGGGCTGCAGGACTGCCAGGAGAGCAAGTGGATACATTTGGCGGGCTTGCAGCTACGTTGTCAGTCAGAGGAAGGAGCAGTCAAGGGAAGGAGGTAGGGTACAGGAGCGAGGGACTCCCTGTACT
Organism: Ascaphus truei; assembly: GCF_040206685.1. Lineage (NCBI taxonomy): Eukaryota > Metazoa > Chordata > Amphibia > Anura > Ascaphidae > Ascaphus > Ascaphus truei. The sequence goes on from NC_134489.1 coordinate 106,942,817, forward strand.
AGGCCAGCACCCCCTTGGCCCAAGATGGCCCTGAGTCCCCCAGTAGTGTGAGTGTTGCCAGGGACAGCCCTCAGGATAGGGAACCTGTCACTTACTTTAGTTGGCACTGGGGAACAGAAGGGAAGATAGGGACAGCTGGGGGGTTTCATAGCGGTAACCAATCCGGGGAGCCATAGCCCAGGGTCCTGTTGTGAATTAGTGGCACGAGACAGCTGGGGGGTTCATAGCGGTAACCAGTCCGGGGAGCCATAGCCCAGGGTCCGTGTTGCGAGTGGCGAGGCCACTGGGGGGGTTTCATAGCGGTAACCAATCCGGGGAGCCATAGCCCAGGGCGGCGTTGCGCGTAGTACGAGGCAACTGGGGGGGGTTCATAGCGGTAACCAGTCCGGGGATCCATGGCCCAGGGCCCGTATTATGAGTAGGGTGGGTACAAGACCTACCTATATAGGATAGGCAACCCCGAAGGCCCTAGGAGAGTGACCCTTAAGCCACTTAAGGATGCTGTGCTATAGGGACGGCCTGTAGTGCAGGGTGTGTCACGTTGCTGTATCGTTAGAAAGGGACTCAGCGGATGCTGCGGTTCCAGTGACGGAGTTCGGACCCACGTTGAGGGTCACAGAGAATATCGCCAGGATAGGATCAGACGGATTCATCACGCGTCTGACCCTTTGTGAAGCGTTGCTGACCCGAGCACCGGAGTGCTCGGCAGGTATCTACAGTTCTAAGTGCACCACCGGGCCCTTAGCTTAATAGTGACTGCGCAGTCACCCACTGACTCTCTCTGCAAGAGTGCGGGACATTGGGTGGGGTTCTTTGGACACTGGGTGGGATCACCTAGTGTTGGGGAATCGTCCTGCGAAACGTTGTGGTTAGTGTCTCCTCGTGAGAGGGACACATGTCATTATGAGTGTGATGAGTTGTTATGCATGTTAGTAAAGTCATTAGTTAATATACATGCTGTCTATGTGATTATTGATTGTCCTGTGAGGAACTACTCCCCCTCTGGTGGGAGCCATCGCAGGTGGAGGCGCTGCATCGTTATAAGTGAGTACCCTAGTATAATTGACCCAGGTTCCCCGTGGCGGAAGCTCAGCCCTCCTGTGAGCCAACAGGTAACGCACCACACCTGAGTAACAATATATGTTCCTTGCACCTACTCCATATCTGCGATTGGGTGGGGGAATACCCGTTACATATATATTACATACCCCGCAGCGCGGTACAGTGGGGGGTACAGAGTTATATATTACATACTCCGCAGCGTGGTACAGTGGGGGGTACAGAGTTATATATATTACATACCCCGCAGCGCGGTACAGTGGGGGGTACAGAGTTATATATATTACATACCCCGCAGCGTGGTACAGTGGGGGGTACAGAGTTATATATATTACATACCCCGCAGCGCGGTACAGTGAGGGGTACAGAGTTATATATATTACATACCCCGCAGCGTGGTACAGTGGGGGGTACAGAGTTATATATATTACATACCCCGCAGCGCGGTACAGTGGGGGGTACAGAGTTATATATATTACATACTCCGCAGCGCGGTACAGTGGGGAGTACAGAGTTATATATTACATACTCCGCAGCGTGGTACAGTGGGGGGTACAGAGTTATATACATTACATACCCCGCAGTGCGGTACAGTGGGGGGTACAGAGTTATATATATTACATTCTCCGCAGCGTGGTACAGTGGGGGGTACAGAGATATATATATTACATACTCCGCAGCGCGGTACAGTGGGGGGTACAGAGTTATATATATTACATACTCCGCAGCGCGGTACAGTGGGGGGTACAGAGTTATATATATTACATACTCCACAGCACGGTACAGTGGGGGGTACAGAGTTATATATATTACATACCCCGCAGCACGGTACAGTGGGGGGTACAGAGTTGTATATATTACATACTCCGCAGCGCGGTACAGTGGGGGGTACAGAGTTATATATATTACATACTCCGCAGCGCGGTACAGTGGGGGTACAGAGTTATATATATTACATACTCCGCAGCGCGGTACAGTGGAGGTACAGAGTTATATATATTACATACTCCGCAGCGCGGTACAGTGGGGGGTACAGAGTTATATATATTACATACTCCGCAGCGCGGTACAGTGAGGGGTACAGAGTTATATATATTACATACTCCGCAGCACGGTACAGTGGGGGGTACAGAGTTATATATATTACATACCCCGCAGCGCGGTACAGTGGGGGGTACAGAGTTATATATATTACATACTCCGCAGCACGGTACAGTGGGGGGTACAGAGTTATATATATTACATACTCCGCAGCGCGGTACAGTGGGGGGTACAGAGTTATATATATTACATACCCCGCAGCGCGGTACAGTGGGGGGTACAGAGTTATATATATTACATACTCCGCAGCGCGGTACAGTGGGGGGTACAGAGTTATATATATTACATACTCCGCAGCACGGTACAGTGGGGGGTACAGAGTTATATATATTACATACCCCGCAGCACGGTACAGTGGGGGGTACAGAGTTATATATATTACATACTCCGCAGCGCGGTACAGTGGGGGGTACAGAGTTATATATATTACATACCCCGCAGCACGGTACAGTGGGGGGTACAGAGTTATATATATTACATACTCCGCAGCACGGTACAGTGGGGGGTACAGGGTTATATATATTACATACCCCGCAGCACGGTACAGTGGGGGGTACAGAGTTATATATATTACATACTCCGCAGCACGGTACAGTGGGGGGTACAGAGTTATATATATTACATACTCCGCAGCGTGGTACAGTGGGGGGTACAGAGTTATATATATTACATACTCCGCAGCGCGGTACAGTGGGGGGTACAGAGTTATATATATTACATACTCCGCAGCGCGGTACAGTGGGGGGTACAGAGTTATATATATTACATACTCCGCAGCGCGGTACAGTGGGGGTACAGAGTTATATATATTACATACTCCGCAGAGCGGTACAGTGGGGGGTACAGAGTTATATATATTACATACCCCGCAGTGCGGTACAGTGGGGGGTACAGAGTTATATATATTACATACGCCGCAGCGCGGTACAGTGGGGGGTACAGAGTCATATATATTACATACCCCGCAGCGCGGTATAGTGGGGGGTACAGAGTTATATATATTACATACTCCGCAGCGCGGTACAGTGGGGGGTACAGAGTTATATATATTACATACCCCGCAGTGCGGTACAGTGAGGGGTACAGAGTTATATATATTACATACTCCGCAGCGCGGTACAGTGGGGGGTACAGAGTTATATATATTACATACCCCGCAGTGCGGTACAGTGGGGGGTACAGAGTTATATATATTACATACTCCGCAGCGCGGTACAGTGCGGGGTACAGAGTTATATATATTACATACTCTGCAGCGCGGTACAGTGGGGGGTACAGAGTTATATATATTACATACTCCGCAGCGCGGTACAGTGGGGGGTACAGAGTTATATATATTACATACTCCGCAGCGCGGTACAGTGGGGGGTACAGAGTTATATATATTACATACTCCGCAGCGCGGTACAGTGGGGGGTACAGAGTTATATATATTACATACTCCGCAGCGCGGTACAGTGGGGGGTACAGAGTTATATATATTACATACCCCGCAGCACGGTACAGTGGGGGGTACAGAGTTATATATATTACATACTCCGCAGCGCGGTACAGTGGGGGGTACAGAGTTATATATATTACATACTCCGCAGCGCGGTACAGTGGGGGGTACAGAGTTATATATATATTACATACTCCGCAGTGCGGTACAGTGGGGGGTACAGAGTTATATATATTACATACTCCGCAGCGCGGTACAGTGGGGGGTACAGAGTTATATATATTACATACTCCGCAGCGCGGTACAGTGGGGGGTACAGTGTTATATATATTACATACCCCGCAGCGCGGTACAGTGGGGGGTACAGAGTTATATATATTACATACTCCGCAGCGTGGTACAGTGGGGGGTACAGTTATATATATATTACATACCCCGCAGCGTGGTACAGTGGGGGGTACAGAGTTATATATATTACATACTCCGCAGCGCGGTACAGTGGGGGGTACAGAGTTATATATATTACATACTCCGCAGCGCGGTACAGTGGGGGGTACAGAGTTATATATATTACATACCCCGCAGCGCGGTACAGTGGGGGTACAGAGTTATATATATTACATACTCTGCAGCGCGGTACAGTGGGGGGTACAGAGTTATATATATTACATACTCCGCAGCGCGGTACAGTGGGGGGTACAGAGTTATATATATTACATACTCCGCAGCGCGGTACAGTGGGGGTACAGGGTTATATATATATTACATACTCCGCAGTGCGGTACAGTGGGGGGTACAGGGTTATATATATTACATACCCCGCAGCGCGGTACAGTGGGGGGTACAGAGTTATATATATTACATACCCCGCAGCGCGGTACAGTGGGGGGTACAGAGTTATATATATTACATACTCCGCAGCGCGGTACAGTGGGGGGTACAGAGTTATATATATTACATACTCCGCAGCGCGGTACAGTGGGGGGTACAGAGATATATATATTACATACCCCGCAGCGCGGTACAGTGGGGGGTACAGAGTTATATATATTACATACTCCGCAGCGAGGTACAGTGGGGGGTACAGAGTTATATATATATATATTACATACTCCGCAGTGTGGTACAGTGGGGGGTACAGAGTTATATATATTACATACTCCGCAGCGCGGTACAGTGGGGGGTACAGAGTTATATATATTACATACTCCGCAGCGCGGTACAGTGGGGGGTACAGAGTTATATATATTACATACTCCGCAGCGCGGTACAGTGGGGGGTACAGAGTTATATATATTACATACTCCGCAGGGCGGTACCGTGGGGGGTACAGAGTTATATATATTACATACTCCGCAGCGCGGTACAGTGGGGGGTACAGAGTTATATATATTACATACTCCGCAGCGCGGTACAGTGGGGGGTACAGAGTTATATATTACATACTCCGCAGCGCGGTACAGTGGGGGGTACAGAGTTATATATATATTACATACTCCGCAGCGTGGTACAGTGGGGGGTACAGAGTTATATATATTACATACTCCGCAGCGAGGTACAGTGGGGGGTACAGAGTTATATATATATATATTACATACTCCGCAGTGTGGTACAGTGGGGGGTACAGAGTTATATATATTACATACTCCGCAGCACGGTACAGTGGGGGGTACAGAGTTATATATATTACATACCCCGCAGCGCGGTACAGTGGGGGGTACAGAGTTATATATATTACATACTCCGCAGCGCGGTACAGTGGGGGGTACAGAGTTATATATTACATACTCCGCAGCGTGGTACAGTGGGGGGTACAGAGTTATATATATTACATACCCCGCAGCACGGTATAGTGGGGGGTACAGAGTTATATATATTACATACTCCGCAGCGCGGTACAGTGGGGGGTACAGAGTTATATATATTACATACTCCGCAGCGAGGTACAGTGGGGGGTACAGAGTTATATATATTACATACTCCGCAGCGCGGTACAGTGGGGGTACAGAGTTATATATATTACATACTCCGCAGCGAGGTACAGTGGGGGGTACAGAGTTATATATATATATTACATACTCCGCAGCGCGGTACAGTGGGGGGTACAGAGTTATATATATATATATTACATACTCCGCAGTGTGGTACAGTGGGGGGTACAGAGTGATGTTAATTACATAAACAGAATAACATACAGATAAGGACATACACGCGCAAACAGATACAGAAGGTTATGAGGCACTGATCCTAAGAGCTTACACTCTAAAGGGAATAAGGCAATGTTGAAACCAAAGGTAAAGTGGCTGCTCTTTGTGGGGTGGAGTATACATAAGGATGGAGTATGGTATAGCCGCACTGCTGGATGTATTAAGGTTTGGGGGTGTTAAATAGATAACAATGATAGATAGAGACAGTAATAACAGATCGATCATAGATAGATTGATAGACCAATGATTGATAGATTCATGAATAATAGATAAATGATCAATAGATACTGACAATGTGTAAAACATTTATGTATAATCTTATTATATAGATAAAGATATATATAGATATATATATGTAACGGGTATTCCACCCCACCCAATCTCATATGTAGTGTGGGTGAGTAGAACATGTAGTGTTACCGGTGTGGTGCGTATACCTGCAGGCTCACAGGAGGTCTGAGCCTCCGCTAATGAGAGCCTGGGGTGAATCCTCTGGAATGTTTCTTCTTTCAGTGCCTCCACCTATGTAGGATTCTAGGGAAGTGTAGAATGACCCTACATAGGAACCCAATCAGAAACCACACACACAGTGATTTATATATATAACTAATAACTTTACTACCAAATAATAATAACCTGTGTCCCTCTCACAAGGAGACACTGACAGTGACGTCTCGCAGGACGATTCCCCGACACCAGGTGATCCCACCCAGTGTCCCAAGAACCCCACCCAATGTCCCGTACTCCTACAGAGATAGTCAATGGGTGACTGCGCAGTCACTAAGAACCTCTAGGCCTGTTGGTGCACATGTGTTGGTATAATACCTGCCGAGCACTCCGGTGCTCGGGTCAGCAACAAGCTTCTAAAAGGATCAGTCGAGCGATGCCTCCTTCTGATCCTCCACTGCACTCCTTGTACGTGGACCGCTCGAGCGGTCCCACTCCGGAACAGTCCCTGTGGACCCCAACGTGGGTCCAACCGCTTCACGGGAACACAATACTTCTCTGTGTCCCTACCTACATAAGGGGCACGTGCTGCACTATAGGCCGTCCCTATAATACAGCAACCTATGGTGACTTGGGATACTCCTATGGGCCTAAAGGGTCAGGACCTGTCCCACTCCCCTAACTACCCACATCCCTAAGCCTCACTACTCTAACAGCCAACGTGCTGCTAACCACGGTGACTGCCTGTCAGACCTCACAGCAACGCCCGCTGTGACTCTGACAGCGCAGCACTCTAAACTAGGGGCCGCGTCCCTATCTAGGACCTCCCTAAACAGTTACCCACCCAACTAGTGGGGAGTTGGGGCCTACCTTGAGTGTAGGTACCTATGTGGGGCAGAAGCTGCACTCGCTCCCCGCACCCTTCCTTCCCTACAGCTCCCTGACTCCAACTGGCTTAACTGCAGACTTCCTTCTCCCAGCTCCCACTAATGTAAGTGGCAGGGTCCCTAACCTGAGGGCTGCCCCTGGCAACACTCACCTTAGTGGGGAGCTGAGCTATCTCTGACCAAGGGGGTGCTGGCCTAATACAGGGGAGTCCCTCTCTCCTGCACCCTACCTCCTTCCCTTGTCTGCCTCCTTGCTCTGCTCCTTCCTGACTGACTACGCAGCTCCAGCCCGCCAAATGTATCTGTCTCCCTCCAGGGCAGTCCTACAGCCCTATTGGCTCCTATCAGGCACCTGGTGCCTGCCTCGCTATGCCCCATGGGAGTTGTAGTCCCATGGAGCCTAACAGCACATAGGGACCGCGTGCGCGCCTTTCCTATGCCTGCACTAGCTCCTAATGGCCGCCGCAATCTCTCCCTACCTCTCGCGCGACTCTCCTGGCTGGCTCCTACACTCGCGCGATCACTGCGCATGCGCGAGTGGTTGAGTAATGGCGGCGCCCTGCTCTGCGGCCGCCGGGGCCTTAGAGATGCGATCGCGGCCTTAGCAACGGCCCGATCGCGTCCCCGGCAACCGGCCGCAGGCAGGAGAAACCGCGCTGCTCCCTGCTCCAGCCCCCACCCTTGGAAGCAGCCGTCGGGTTTTTCAGTACCCGCGATCGAGCTGCGCCAGGGAAGGGGGGTCTCCAGGAGCTGCTGGGGACCAGGGTTACATATATAATACAATCAAAAAATAAATAGACGATTCCGTTCTGTGGCTAACAAAATGCTTTTATTTGTGCGAGCTTTCGAGATACACTGATCTCTTCTTCCGGAGATATATATATATATATATATATATATATATATATATATATATATATATATACTGTATATATATATATATATATATATATATATATATATATATACACACACACACACACACACACACACACACACACATGCGTGACAGTATGAGACTAATTGAGTGTACAGAAGCTCATGGCTCAATGACATGTCCCTCTAACCCCATCACATTAAAGTGTCAACACTAATTTCATACAGCAACGTGCCGCGTTGGGCCCCTTTTGAGTTCCTGAGACCGTTGTTTACCTCTTCGCAGAATGTTTTGATGCAAATAACATTGATCTTATATTTCTGACAGATGTCTTATGATGGATTAACATAAATTGTATTCTGTTTTTTGGGTTCTATTGAAGAGAGTTTCACCCGGCCGCTGCAAGGGCATTTTCCCAGCAAGATATAAAGGGGCTCGGGGCTCATAACAGACACATGAAACCCTGCTGAATGGGGCTCCGTTTTACACAATACACATCACCTAATATACGCCCTTGATATTGACATTGATATTAACGTTTAATTAGATTTAGTAGAATCAAGCTACGTAGCATATACTATAAAAATATATTTTATATTACATATCGATATAGAAATATTGACATTGAGACCTAAAAATGGTGGTGATTAACTAAAAGATATATATATTTATGACATCCTTAACCCCTGTATTTTTGGATGTGTTGCTGCAGTCGTTCCCCGGTTTGGGTGAAATTCTTGGCAAACAAGCTAGATGTTGAACATTCTGTAATGTGCATTTTGATGCTGCTGGACTGAATTTTGTTGTTGCAGCAAAAGTATTTGAATTCTCTTGCTATATAAATGTATGTGGGGGGAGGCATGAGTCAGTGTTGTTTGTTTTTTTCTTTTCTTTTCTTTTCACATTTCATACAAAAATAATCTTTACCATGGTCCGTGTTTATACCTGAATACCCCTCCCCACAAAAATAATACAATTACAATTATTTAACTAAACAAAACTTTTCACGTGGCATTTTTCTGCGTCCCTCAGCCATCCCATCCTAATGTAAAACCACCGCTACTATATTATATACAGTACTGTATATACGGAACTTTCTCTTTCTAGATCTGTTTTCTTCGTCTAGAAAATAAATTAAAACGGGTCCTAGAATTTTTAAGAAATAACAAAAAAAACAAAAAAAGTGCTGAACATTTGTTAGACTGTGTTAATTTCCTGTGTTTAATGCAAAGATTTGGGGGTATTGCATATTTCAATAATATACAAGGCAAAATAGGTTTCCACAGCCTCATGGAATCCAGCTACACAAACTCTTCCAAGGAATATTTTACCATAATAATATTTATCTCTGTGAAGCAGCATGGACATCACAGAGGCTGTGGCATGAGAAACAATGGTATTGTGTGATATGGATATAAGCACATGGAACACAGAAAGGCCCCAACAAAGAATCTTTTTATCATCACATAATCCCATTTGTGATAAGAAGAATTCCTTGGGGATTAATTTAAATTCTTTACATTAGCAGCGGTTCCGTGGGTTAAATCAGATAAAAACTGACTCTTATCAGATTAATAGTCACATTAGGCAATTACATTCTTATCTCTGAAATAATTCTTATAGTCTTGGTGATTATTTCTCCTCGTTAGAGGAGAGTAATTCCTGATTAAGATCTTTTGCTCTCCGTACAATAAGCCTTTATTATTGGATCTGGCACATAAATTGATAAATGCCTTGCTCTGCGGGCAGACAGCTGCCGCTTCTGGGGGTGAGAGATCTTGCGAATGACCTTCAGATCAATACTTTGACGTTGTTGCCAACTTTGCAGAAAAACAAAGTAATCCCCCCCCCCCAAATAAATGTAAATATTAGGGTGCGTGTGAAAGTGAACGCCCCCCTACGGGTGAACTTTAAGCCCTTGTAATACCGTAGCCCTCCCTGCCCAGCTCTGAATGAGGTTACATTAGGTGACTATGTACGCGGCTTTGCTCAGTCTCTCGTACCTTGTCAGGGTGTTGGATCCGCGCAGGCTGGGCGTCCATATACTGATGGAATAATGAAAGGTGGAACATTTATATTACAAATAGGAGCTTTATTAACAGTCACCGATAATGCTCTTCACATCAAAACAGTCGTTACTATAGACACTTTAACCGGTGAACAACCGTTTGTACTCTTTAATTCTTCCCTAGGTAATCCGCACTCTCTCGTGCTAGGGAGGTATTTAAACTTGTTGCTGTTACTATAATCTAAAAATGCTTATCTTCTGCGTAGCGTCCGTAACGCTTTATATCAATTGGACCCCATGTTAGCTTACCCTCACTATCATTAACCATGATGGGATCACTATCTCGGTAAAAAGGTACTTCATGCCTCTCTTAGGCACTCCGTGTCAGAGATAACAGGGAGCCTCTCAGCTGGGCCGCTCGGATTATATCCCAGGGCTACCACTTGGATAACCCCTATAGGACATAGGTAGGAATATATATTATAATATATTCCTCTGTAGGAACCTGTAAGCTTCTGTACTCCCATGGTTACGGACGCTTACTAGGATGGGACACTTTCCCCAACTACAAAACAACAAACAGGAACAGAACATTACCACTATACTGTACATGAACTATATACAGGAACAGAACATTACCACTATACTGTACATGAACTATATACAGGAACATGTTTACATTACTAACTATGAGGCTCCTCCAACTGTCCCTCCCAGGAACCTGTTCTAGAACCTTCAGTCTCACAATATGTACCCTGATGGTGACATTACTGTTCACCATGCATGCAGTGTGAGGGGCTTCTTTCTTGCGAAGTCACTTCATACCTTGTGATGGGATAAGGGTGTTACTCTGGTGAACCCACATAGTTAACCCCTTAAGGCCCTTAACCCCTTAACTGATATAATAGTCCCTAGGGGGAGGGGGGCTAAAATACAATGGGACCCTAATTTTTTAGATTGCTCTTCCAATCACTCAATCGCACAATATATATTTTCACTGAATTGTTCATATTCTTCATTATGTTTTTTTTATGGGGGGGGGGGTTGGTTAACATTCTTATATAGAGCTGACAGTGTATCCAACTTTTTACTGGTGGTTACAATGTCTTAAAATAGCAGGGGTAGTAACATTGCTTGTGCTGCCCTGTGTATTGTATAGCTGCACTCTCATTGACTCTGGTTTTCCATCACTGAATTAGAACTTGGTCTAGGATAGTTGTGTACAAAGAAAGAAGCCGAATCATTAGCAGGAGAGGGTTTGGTGGGGGCGGGGGGCAGTTAGATGGACGATATCTGTGCAATCTGAACACATGCTAATATTACTTAGTCAGGGACTCTACATGGACCATTACTCAAAGCCCTGCAGGCTTTTCAACCGTGAAGACAAACAAGTTTGTTTATAACTTCTGTGCCAAGGGTGTGCTCTACCAGACAAAAGAACAGCAGCCCAAGGCCATGCCTGAACTATCTGTGCATGCAAAACGCAGGTGAAATGTACCCCAGCAAGACATTGGGCACGACAACTGTTTGAGGCTTTGTATTAAGAGCCAGCATTGGCTGCTTTGCTGTTACTTTGAAACTAAGTGGCTACGGAATCAAGGCAACATCACCCAACTGTACTAAGTTGCTTTGGTCCAATGTTGTGCCATATAGATCAGCTTCGCAATAGGGTGTGTTCCATACACCATATACATTATATATGGTCACTTTATTTTTACCCAGCGTAACTTTTTTAAAGTCTGTTTCTACCCACATACCAGCTTCACATTGCACAGCCAGACTCAAGAGGTGGAAAAAGCTGTCTGTGAGTAGGGTTCCTGGCTCTGCACTTCTGTAACCCAGGCTGTGCTGAAAAGCTGTGTAATGCGGCAGGCAGAAGCTTATAGGGGTCCATGTTAAAATGGATAAGAAGTAAAGGGTGACTCACTGTGCTCATTTGCATGTCATTACCCAGAATCCCTGGCTGCCATGGAAACACTGTTTGCTAAGAGATAATGGGGAAGGGCAGGGTTGCAAACCTGTCTGAGACATGTGAATGTGCTCACACGGGGTATTTTTATTATATATATATATATATATATATATATATATATATATATATATATATATATATATATATATATATATATATATATATATATATATATATATATATATATATACAGTGTTCGACAATCATATACATTTACACGCCCGGGGCGAGTGGATTTAACCTACGGGCGAGTAAATATTGGCCCAAGCAGCACACGTGTTTGTTTTTTTAAATTTCCCTGCTCGCGCTGAAAAAAAACAAAAAACTTCCCCTACCTGACAGCTGATTGGCGAGCGCTCCCAGGCTTTGTGGACGCGCGGCCAGGCTCTATATGAGCCCGCCCCCAACGAGCGGCCATTCTTTCTCTGCCAGGAGATCTGTTGGAGGGTAAGTACTCTCCAATCTCTCCATGCTGCGGCCCCTCTGCTCCTTCCCTGCCTCCTGCAAGACAACCTGCGATCCCCCTGGTCCCCACATGGCTCGCTACTCCCCACCGCGGCCCTCTGCTCCTGCCCTCTGCGCCTCCGCGTTAGCTGTCCTGTCCCCTTCCCCTCCTCCTGTCCCCTTCCCCTCCTCCTGTCCACCTCCCCTCCTCCTGTCCCCCTCCCCTCCTCCTTCCCCTCGATCCACCGATCGCTGCCAGCTAGTCAGTTACCCACCGTTTCTCCCCTCTGTCTCCCCCCCACACTCTCTCTCTTCCCCCACACTCTCTCTCCCCCCCCCACACTCTCTCTCTCCCCCCACACTCTCTCTCCCCCCCACACTCTCTCTCCCCCCCACACTGTCTCTCTCTCTCCCCACCACACTCTCTCTCTCTCCCCCCACTCTCTCTCTCTCTCCCCCCCACACTCTCTCTCTCTCCCCCCACACTCTATCTTTCTCTCTCTCTCCCCCCCACACTCTCTCTCTCTCTCCCCACACACATTCTCTCTCTCTGCCCCCCCCCACACTCTCTCTCTCTCCCCCCACACTCTCTCTCTCTCCCCCACACTCTCTCTCTCTCCCCCCCCACACTCTCTCTCTCTCCCCCCCACACACTCTCTCTCTCCCCCAAGACACTCTCTCCCCCTCATACACTCTCTCTCTCCCCCTCACACACTCTCTCTCCCCCACAAACTCTCTCTCTCCCCCTCACACACACTCTCTCTCTCCCCCCCCCACACACTCTCTCTCTCTCCCCCACACACTCTCTCTCTCTCCCACACTCTCTCTCTCTCCCCCACACTCTCTCTCTCTCCCCCGCACAGTCTCTCTCTCTCTCCCCACACTCTCTCTCCCCCCACACTATCTCTCTCCCCCCCACACTCCCTCTCTCTCTCCCCACACTCTCTTTCTCTCTCCCCCCACACTCTCTCTCCCCCACACACTCTCTCTCTCTCTCCCCCACACTCTCTCTCTCTCTCTCCCCCACACTCTCTCTCCCCCACACTCTCTCTCCCCCACACTCTCTTTCTCTCCCCCACACACTCTCTCTCTCTCTCTGTCACCCACACTCTCTCACACTCTGGATCTGGATCTCTTATTTACCCTACATATCTTAACTGCCCTATACTACACCGAAATAACCTATACTGCTTTCTTCCAGATCTGACTCAAGCTTCACACAGAAGTCATCGGAACCCCCCTAACCCAGAAGACAGATAGGGAACACCTCCCCTCCAATGTATAACATTGCGGGAATGAGGGTACCTGGACATTGAGGGAATGCGGATCAGGTAAGATCCCAGGCGGGATTGCTGCTTTAGATATTGTGAAGCGGGGACATCCAGACACTGGTTAAGAGGTTCAGGAAACTAGTCATTCACACCTGGCTTTTATTTCTAGATCCAACATTTACACACACACACGTAACAAGGACTAATTGTAGTATAATGTAATACAATAAATACATTTATGTCAAAAACGAATGTTGTTCTGACTAGGAATTTATTAAATGTATTTTATTTATATTTTATTTTAAAGCGGGGTTGGGGACGGGACTAGGGATGGGGTTGGGGGCGGGACTAGGTGGCGAGTAGATTTTTTGGTTGGGCGAGTAGATTTTTGGGTGATTTGTCGAACACTGTATATATATATATATAAAAAAAAGAAGAAAAAAAGCGCCGATTCCTAGTGCATTACTGTGCAAAAAATATTTAATTTCCCAAAAAAGGCTCATAAAATGAACTCACAAACATAGAATATTTAAAAGCATGTTATGAGATAATACTCATGCTCCAGAGGATCAGCAACCGCCGCTTTACTACTATACTGCTCCGTGACTCCACCGTGTCAGATCTTGCCCTCGTTGTTCACCGCCAGCAGGAACTCACGATATCAGGCTCTCCGCAACTCCACTCCCCGGTCACACACCAACAGATGAACTTTGGTTCCCTCCGGGGACGATAGATGTGGCGGGACAGCAAATGGCGTCAACCGGTAGATTGGAATGCCAAACGGGTTTGGATTATCAAGCAGATATGTAAGCAGCGTTAGAGGAACCACTGCACACCTGTCCCTACGCGTTTCATCAGATAGACTGACTTCTTCAGGGTGGGCTCTGGGTCTATTAGCACACATATATATACACCCACGAGTCCAATTGGCTAGATTAAAAGTAATTGGCAAAACCTGTGTATACATACACATGACGGCATGATCTGAATATACAATTACCCACTGTACTACTACAGAAACGGATGTAATCCTATTAACAATACGAAATATAAAATAAATGTAAAAACACTATGCACAATATTAAAACTGTCATAAAGGGTATATTCTCTTAAATAGAGGACCACAGAAAATGTCTAAATGTAAATACCCAAATCAACTGAATACACAAGTACAATTAGATGATACTAGATGGTACTAAATGGCAAACAATTAGATGTTAGTTTCTGGCTTGAGGAGAGTAGATCTAACATGTATCATACTCAATAAATGAAAGGAAAAATACCAATACATACAGAATAATAAAAGATTCTTTTAAAAAAGGAAAAAATATACATGTATATATATATATCCATAAATAATAAAAACATATATGTGTATTGAAAAATATATGTGTGTACTATGGTAATAAATGAATTAAATTGAGATAAAACCTGGATGGCAAATACAAAATTAGAGCATTTGCCCAAAAAATAACCAAAAATGTATAACAAAGAAATATCGAAGTGGAGACCGGACATGTATCCAAGGCCACTCATATAACAAACAAATCAAGA